>NW_020291570.1:0-41835 GCF_003184765.1 Aspergillus aculeatinus CBS 121060 | reverse complement strand
CCCCCCCCCCCCCCCCCCCCCCCCCCCCCTCTTCACCCCACTAACGAAACCAACAGATCCAAGGCCGCGTCGACATAACGCGCGTCTTCAACGGCTCGACCCTAAACACAGAGTACCTATTCGGCCTCTTCAGCGACCCAACGCACCTAAGCCTCGTCGGCGTGCCCGTCTCCTACAGCATCACGCAGTTCACCGCCGCGCCGAACACCAACCTCGCCTCCGCGACCACAGTAGTAACCTTCAACGCGACCTCGTTCGGCAACCTGCTGCTGCCCGTCACAATCGACACGTGGATCATGTGGAACGCGGCGGGGCAGATCGAGCAGTACGACGCGACGTTCCGGTGGTTCGGGTTCCTGGTGGACACGCTGGTGGGGGCGCTGGCGCAGCAGACCAACGCGACGACGACCGCCGCCACCGCGTACCTGACGCAGCTCCTGGCGAACCAGATCTGCGCGACGCACGACCGCTACTGCACGGGCGCGAACCAGCAGTACGCCGACACGGCCGCGTGCTACGCGTTCCTGACGCAGAGCATCCCCCTCGGCAAGGACTACGAGCTCGGCCGCAATACCCTGCTGTGCCGCGAGGTGCACGAGCACATGGTGCAGTACGACCCCGCCGTGCACTGTCCGCACATCGGGCCGACCGGGGGCGAGTACTGCGTGAATGATCAGACGTACGCGCAGAAGGTGCTGCAGACGTATTTCCGGAAGTCGTGGGTGATCCCTGAGGTGGGCGGGGAGGCGGGGGATGTTTGGTTGTAATTCTTACTGTTTTAGTATCAGCGGGGGCAATGGGTAGCTACTACCAACTAGGAGAACTGAAAAACGCTGTGTCATAATTACTGCACTGCACTGCACTGCAGTACGGTACTATAAACTTGGAAATCATAAATCAATTGTCAAACCCCAACCCGGCCTCCTTCCGGACCGCCCCATACACCGCCGCAATATCCCCCTTCTCGCCCTTCTCGCGCTTGACCTCCTGCAAATACCCATCCGTCACCTCCACACTGCGCAGCCGCATCCCCGCCGCGGCCGCCAGACTGCCCGCGTGCCGCAGATCCTTGCGGGCGAGATCCACCGCGAACAGCGGCTCCGCGCGCCGGCAGTAATCCCCGCTGCACATGCGGTCGGCGTACGCCGCGAACGGGCCGGGGAACATCCGATGGATGAACTCCTGGTAGACTTGCGCCCCGAGCCCGGATTTCTCGGCCGCGACCAGCCCCTCCGCGAGACTCTCGACCGTGTTCAGGATGAAGGTGTTGCCCAGCACCTTGAGGGTCGTGGCCCGCCCCACGTCGGCGCCGGGCATCGGCACCACCGCTTTGGCCACCACCCCCTCCAGGAACGGGGCGAGGCGGTCGATGGCCGCCTGCGGCCCCGCGGGCACGACCACCAGCTGCCCCGCGTCCGCGGCGGCGGGCGCCCCGAAGACCGGGCACGCCACGAAGCTGGCCCCCCTCTCGGTCAGGGTGGCGGCGATGCGCCGCGAGGTGTCCGGGTGGACGGTGGAGCAGTCGACGAGGATCTTGGAGGTTAGGTCTAGGTCGGCGGCGGAGGTGAGCGCGGTGATGATCGCGTCGAGCGCGGGGTCGTCGCCGACGCAGATGAAGATGATGGTCGCCGGGGAGACGGCGGCGGGGAGCGTGGGCGCGACGGTCGCGCGGTCGGCGGGGAGCGTGGCGGCGAAGGACTCGCTGCGCGAGGCGGTGCGGTTGTAGAGCGTGATCGGGGCGGTTTGCGGGCCTTTGGTCGCGAGGTTGCGGGACATGCCCTTTGTTTTTTGGGGTTAGTTGGGGTGGTTGGGATGCGAGGCGGAGAACTGCACTTACGCGGCCGATGTTGCCCAGGCCGATCCAGGCGATGCGTTCGTTTGCCATTGTGATTGTAGTATCAATGTGAAAGATGGTCAGTCAGGTTGCGTGGATGCAGATGCAATGCAGAGGAACTGTTGTTGATGAGGGGCAGGAAGTGGGATGAAGCGGGCATTATAAATTGCGGGGAAGATGCGGCAACCGGGCATCCTCGGATGCCAGTTTTGGGCGTTCTGGTCGATCTGCCCGGCTTGCGGGTATCCGAGAGACTAAATCCTTAGCCGACCTCACTCCAATTCTCCCCTAGTCCCACGTACAGTATGTACAGTACACAACTCCACGAGGGCAGTTGGAGAGAAATTCGGCATTCGCGCGCAGTTACGACCCAATGATACCAATGGATCAAATCTCCTGCCTGCCACCGGGAATGAGTCATAATCTAGTAGATTGGAAGACAAAAGCAACTCACAATAATCCCCGCCTGCATGTAACACCAACCCAGGACCAAGAACGTTCTTCCAAACCAGCCAAATTGCATCAAACCCATAAACAACCACCAAAAACATCACCCCCCCAAATCAATTCTCCCTCCTCAACCCAATCATCTCCAAAACCCGCTCATGCGCAACCACCCGCCCATCCTTCCTGAACAACTTCACCGCCACCGCCTCCGCCCGTCCACGCATCTTGTCTGCTGCCTCCCCCTCGAGCACCTGCAGCATCGCCATCTCCAACTGCACCGCGGTAACCCTCCCGGCAGCCCTAACCGCCACCCCGACCCCCAAATCCTCCACGCGCTGCGCATATTCATAGTCGGCGAGGTAGACCGGGAGCACGATCTGCGGGACCCCCGCCCTGTCACGCACACACACCCACTGCATCAGCATTCCCGCCTCCCTATAAGTAAGAGTACGCAACCAAAGAGGGGAAAGAAACATACCTCACCCCCTCCCCGAACACCCCGGCCTCCCCACGATGCACCACCCCCCCGACATTCCCACTCAGCAGCATCGCAAGCGTCTCCGCCGGCAGCCGCGCGTAGATCCGTAGACGGTTGCGCGGGGAGATTGTCGCTTTCAGTCTTACCACCTCGGTCTCCATGAGCCCCATACAACACGATCCAGAGGCCGAGCCGGTCGGTCCCGGTCTCATCAGCCACAGCACCTGCACCAGCGGCTTGGCGCGCAGCACCGCGGTGATGGCGCGGGCGAACTCGATCTGCGCGCGCGCCGGCCAGGGGGTCGCTGGGCCTAGGGTGATGAGGATCGTGGGTCGCTGGCGGAGCCAGAGGGCTAGCTCGGGGTGGGTTTTGCCGAGCGGGCGGATGGGGCGGGTGATGGGGCCGCAGTGGATGATTTCGGGGGCCATGGCCATGGGGATAATAGGCATGGGGTCGTAGGTTCGGTGGGTGGGGAGGAGGAGCGGGGGGGGATCAGTCTTTCCGTCGAGAGGTGGGGGGAAGTAGGGGTCTGGAATTGGGCCGGGGAGATCTCTCGCGCGCCGGGCGGTTTGGATTTGTTGGAGATGCGCCGAGTGGGTGGTTCCCAGGTGGAGGAGGAGGGATAGGGTCAGGGTTTTGAGGGTCTGCGGGAGATAGAGTGGTCCGAGGCTGTAATTCAGTAGATTTAGTGGTGCTGGGAGCGCATTGGATCATCGGATGCAGACGCAGGGGGACTTACACTGGACCCCTCCACGGCGACGGCGGGAGATACTCGTGCGCCAGCCCCGACCCCACCAGCACATGTCGCCACTTCAGCGTCCGGCAGACGTCCACCCCTGGCGCCAGTGTCGCGTCGACCACGATCACCAGGGGGAATATATCTGCCACGATGATCCCGATGTGGTTGTAGAGCGTGACGTACTCGGGCCCCGTCCAGGGGATCCGGGATTGCGGGAGCAGCTGCGTGTATGTTCGGAGGGTGTTCCCCAGACTGCTGTGTGCGTGGAATGCGTCCTGCTGGAAGAAGCCGTTCTGGTCGGAGGCCTCGCGTTTGGTCGGCCCCGGGAGACTGTGGAAGGTTGCTTCGTAGTGGGTCGCGCGGTCGTGGTTCAGTTGCTTGATCGAGGGGGCCAGCTCGGCGAACGAGGCGATGTGCACGCGGACGTTGTGGCTGTGGGCGAGGAACTCGTGGGCGATCGCGAGGGTCTGGTTGGCTTGGTCTGGTTCACTGTTCGTGACGATGAGGATGTTTGGGAAAGACGTCTTTGAAGATCGGTTTGGAGTAGCCATCGTGAGTTTTTGTTGTTGGTGTTGGATGCGAGATGCTTGATGGGTTGAAGAGGATGAGAAGATGAAGGATGGAGAATCGTGGAGGCTTTATAGCACCATTTGGAAAGATTCGACGAGGTTTTTTATACGTGGCCGGCGAAGCGAAGAGTCCTCATTCACTTGATTCACGATGTCGTTCCCGTAGTGAATTGGTTCATACAAGTATCGACAGATGTGTCAGCTGATCGATGATGCACAACATGTTTGCACATTTACCGAACTGGGATACTCGGTTCCAGGGACTGAGAAATCGTAAGTGTGCCGATTATCATTAAGTCTATCTATGCTTTTGTCTAGGTATCAACAAATGTCAGAAATATCTATATGCTGGTAGCCTCGAGGGCCGAATAATGCAACGCCTGCTATGCAAGTAGTGAAGATGCAACGTGGGAGCACCCGCCGTTTGCTTCGTCGTAATGAAGTCAATGGCTCTAAAGGTTGAAGGGTGGATTGGGAAGAGCGCCAGCCAAGAGCAAGCCCTATCCGACGGCAGAAATATCAACCCTCCATTCCAGAATCGGTGCTTGTCGAGCAGCCATCCCGTACTGTGGATCGGTACCATTTCGCTGGTGCGGATTCAGCTCAGTCTAGACAGCCAAGAACAACACAAGAGATGATCTCGCTTCGTCCTCAATTCTTCCCCGGCCGCCCACTGATCGAGTTACAAGTATTCACCCGATCGATATCGTACGGATTCTCCTCGTACGTGACCGTCCGCGCCAACGAACGCGCCGACTTGCGCGAAGTCCGCGACGCCCGCGACGCCCGCCGCTCAATGGCCGCCCGTGATGGAATCGTCGACAACCGATCGCTGTCGCTGTCGCTGTCGCTGTCGATCGCCACGCTATCCTCCTCACCAGCCACGGCAGCCACCGGACTGCCTTTCTCCACATCCAGCTTCTCTGTCTCCGCCTGCTTCTGCTGTTGCTGCTGCTGCGCAGCGGCCAACTTCTGCATGAACGCTTCCGCCTGCGCCGCGTACGGACAATGCTTGCGGATGCGCGCGCCATACAGATAGAAGACGATCGGGAACGGAATGCACGCAACCGCCAGGAACGCCGGGATGGAGGAGGCCCAGTGGATACCCAGGTTCTCGTACATGTAGGTGGTGAAGAGCGGGAAGGCGAAGCCGAAGAGCGAGCGGAGGGCGGAGTTGGCGGCGAGCACGGAGGCGGCGAAGATGGTGTAGGCGTCGATCAGATAGTTAAACACACTCAGGAACACCAGCACCAGGCCGAAGCCGAAGGGCGCGCCCGCGGCCACCGAGGCCATCCAGTGGATGGAGGGGTAGTTGGTCCAGGCAAACCAAAACAGGCCCACCGGCAGGGCGATGCCGCCGATGATGCTGGGCGGGAGCCGCACCTCGGGCGCCAGCCGCGTCCCCGCGGGCGCCTCGCGGCAGCGCCGCGCGTACTTCATGTTGTCCGGGAAGGTGTAGGCGACCCCGAACACCATGCCGACCAGGATCCCGAGGAAGGCGAGGCCGCCAATTCCCTCACTCCAGCCGCGCGACTCCTGGAAGACGATCGGGTAGGCGGCGAAGAGCATGTACAGCGTCCCGTATATGATGGCCATGTAGATGCAGAACAGAAGGACGATCGGCTCCTTGAAGAGGAGGATCCACGGCCGCGACAGCGCCGTCTTCAGCGTCTGCGACAGCGACACCGGCCCGCGCTCGATGTCCAGCTTGCTGCGGTAGACGTGACCCGTCAGCTCCGACAGCTTGGCCGCCCGCTGGCGCAGGAGCACCGGCGCATAGGTCTCCGGCAGCAGGAACACGAGCGACAGCCACACTACTCCCGAAAAGATGGCCATAAAACCTTCCACCCAGCGCCACCCGGCCCCGGCGCCCAGGAACCCGCCGATCACGGGCCCGATCGTCGGGCCGCACAGCGGTGCCGCCGCGAACAAGCTGATAGCGATGCCGCGTTTCGAGGCCGGGAACATGTCCGCAATCGTGCCGCCGGAGTTGCCGAAGGGAGAGGAGCCGAAGAAGCCCGCGAAGAACCGCAGGATGACGAGCGTTTGGATGTTCTGGGCGCCCGCCGCGCCGGCGTTGAAGGCGGTCAGGATGGCGAAGGTGATGGTGAAGACGTTGCGGCGGCCGAAGACCTCACTCATGGGCGCCCACAGCAAGGGCCCAAAGGCGAATCCCAGCACAAACAGCGAGATTCCGAGAATCGCAATCTCTTCCTCACACTGGAACTCCTTCACCACTTGACCCATCCCGCCCGAGTACACTGAGGAGACAAGGGCCACCGTCAGCGTGACGAAGGAGACTTGCACCGTGTACAGCCATTTGGTCATGTCCTTGAAGTTCATCGGATTGCGGGGATCATTGGGAATCCAGGTCACCGCGTACGGCGACTCCTCGGTGCCGGCGCCGTCATAGGGAAAGTCGACGATCTCTGGCGTGACGACTTTCTGGTCGAAGACGAGTTGCCAGTACGGAATTTTCGAGCTCGTGCCCATCATGGCTGAATCGGAGGGTGGCGAGAAGAGCGGAAAAAGAGGATTGGCTCGAGGTTCGTCTTTAAGGATGTATCAGATCGTAAAAGTCCGCCAGCATCCTTCCACCTCGTCTGACGGAGTGATGTCGAAGCAACAACAGAATCCAAGCTTCAGAAAAATCAGAAAATGTAGATGAAATGAATAATGCAGCCGATATTTGAGGGTGGAACCTGACACAATCGATTTCAAATTCATGCTGCTTCGGCACCGCTTATCCGGTTAGCAGACAGGCACCGGCCAATCAGCGATAAGGGGGCTGAAAACGTGCCGAGGTAAAATCTCCGCATGCGGATTAGTGCGTGTCGCTTATCTTCAGGCGGTTTCTTTTTGCCGGTCGGCTTTCTTGCCCCATTTGCTGCTACTCATACAGAAGAGGCATGCATGACGCACTGGGCAGGCAATTCATATTGACAAGTACTGCATATTGATGCACTGATTCTATGCGCTATACCTCACGAGTCTTAACAACACTATATCAATCAGAGCTCGATGGTCATAAATCATACTGTCCGCGTGAAGATTACGGCTTTTGGATAGTTCTTCTGCTCCTCCTGCGACTTCTCCACGGTCATCAGAAGACAAGTGGTCCGAATATGTAGTTCTACACCGGTCAGCAAATACGTCACCACATCTGAGAGAAGGAGTAGCCTACCCTCAATGTCCAGCTCATATGTAGTCTCCTGCTCCTCGTCGCGGTGAACCAGCAACGGCATCTGCTGGTCGACATACCGCCTTCCCCGAACCCGCGCCTTGATTCCAACGTTGCGACTTGGATCAACCCAGAGCATACTCGCGTCGTCACAGCCTTTCACAGAAGCCCTGTCGGGTGGATTAATGCCATGCGCATGAACCTGGTCCCGGTCCCGATCCCGTCCTTCCCGCTCCTTGAGCCAATTCCGGAACACTCGAATCACCCCATCCTCGACCGTGTGGGCGCTCAGCAACAAATCGCTCCCCGGGATCACTTTCACCACATTGACCACCACGCACAACTGGGAGAAGTCCTCGACTTCTTCCAGGTTAATGAGACGCGTTACGGTCCTGTTGTCCGGGTCGTGATCTAGTTCCTCGTCTACCAAGAGTCAGCTCATCATGCCTGCACAACGTTTTTCCAAAAGCAGAATCGAAGACCACTTACCAGTCCCATAAGACCCCCATCGCGTCGTTGGCGATGTCCCATCCTCCGGTGTTCGCTCCGGGCGGAACCGCGAATACACCGAACCGAGTCGGCCGAGGCGCTCAGCGGTGTCTACGTTCTCGTACAACGAGCCCTTCCCATCAAATTGGCTGCTCAGGGCGTCCGTGCCGATGTAGGTGCAGAAGACATGGGGCTCGATGAGTTTCGAGCTGGGGTGGAAGCATTCGAGGATGAGCTTGTATTCCGGCAGGGAGGCGGCGATGCGGAGCCGGTAGTGCAGGATGCGTAGGATCAAGGCATGAAAATGGTGGCAGACTGATGTCCAGGGGAGAAGAGAGCGGGTTGAGAAGCTGGAGAGAATTTGCACGAGGACCTGGATCGGTCGGTGAATGGAGGGATGTTGATTAGCGAGGCAGAGTGGGGTGGGGAGGGGAGGGGAGGATGATAAGAGGTCAAGGGTCAAGGCTTCAAGCGTACTTCGTTAGGCAGAGAGAAGAGGTTTGTCTTGGAGGTGCTGTTGTTGTCGCTGGCCATACTCATAGCATTATTCTTGCTGCTGTGCAATGTGTGTATGCGTATGCCTGTAGTATGCACCCTGTACGTCTGGACTGTACTGTGATACTGTGATAACTGGATGATAACAGACACAGACCCGACCATGTGATGCTGACTGACCAGTTGACGTGGATGACGTCAGCTGGTCGGCCCGACGTAGGAACTCCACTCAAGTCGGCTAACCGCGGGGAAGCTGACGCCGAAAAGGGTTCAACCATTGCACATACCCCCCATTCTCTGCCCTTTATACCCCTGATAGCACGGTCAGTACTTCCGGAGAAATTTCGCAAAGTCTATCACTCATCGGCATTACCAACGACAAGGTGCCTGGAGTTACATGGCAGGGTCAGGGTCCATCGCTTAAATACCCGAGTGGCTTTTGGTCTACCCCGTGGTGGGCATAATTTCCGGAGCCCCGCGACGGCCGGCCCCGCCAGCCAGCCCAGGTTTTTCTTCCCTCGCTCGCTTCGGACTTCTCTGCTGTTTTTTCTCTTCTTCCTCCTTTTTCGCTTCTCTTCTGATTCTCACACTCCCTGTTCTCTTCTTTCGCGTATTCTATTCAGCGCAAATCATTCGCGACAATGGTTGAAAAAGTTCTCGACGACATCTCCCACCGCAGATACAACCCTCTGCGCGGGTCTTCTATCTTGGTCTCGCCTCACCGGACCAAGCGTCCCTGGCAGTAAGTGTTATGCTGGCGTGATCTCAAGTGCTGGGTCTATCGGGTTTCTGGGGGAGCCCCTTTCTCTAGACTCTCAAGAAACGTACGAAAGTACAAGCAGCTAATGTCAACTTGCTGTCCAGGGGTCAGCAGGAGAGCCCGTCTAAGACCACGTTGCCCTCGTATGATCCTGCCTGCTATCTCTGCCCGGGCAACAAGCGCGCTCAGGGTGATTCCAACCCCAAGTATGACAAAACGTTTGTCTTCGTGAACGATTACAGCGCAGTCAAGGAGGAGCAGGCTCCGTATACTCCGGAAAGCACCGAAGGTATAGTCTGAAACAAGCCATTCACACAGCGGACCAACCCCTTACTCACAGCTTTCTGCCTCCAGAAGCGGAGTCCTTCTTCCTCAAGGCGGAGCCGGTCACCGGAAAATGCTACGTGCTCACCTTCTCGGCGGCGCACAACCTGACCCTGGCGGACCTGTCGCCCGCGGAGATCGTGCCCGTCATCGACGCCTGGACCCAGCTGTACACGGCGCACCTGTCGCCCAAGTCCCCGCTGGCGGCGGTGGCGCCGGCGACGACGCTGCCGCCCGACGCGCCGACGGCCAGCCCGGCGGCGGCCAAGGAGCAGTACCGGTACATGCAGATCTTCGAGAACAAGGGCGCGGCGATGGGGTGCTCGAACCCGCACCCGCACGGGCAGGTGTGGACGACCAGCTCGCTGCCCGAGGAGCCCGCCATGGAGCTGGAGCAGCTGCAGAAGTACCGCCGCGAGCACGGCGGCAAGCACATGCTGGAGGACTACGCCGCGCTGGAGAGCCGCAAGCAGGAGCGCGTGGTGTTCGAGAACGCCAGCTTCCTCGTCGTGTGCCCCTGGTGGGCCGTCTGGCCCTTCGAGACGATGGTCGTCAGCAAGACGCACAAGCGCGCCCTCGTCGATTTGAACGAGGCCGAGAAGGCCCATCTGGCCGAGGCCATCGCCGAGGTCACCCGCCGCTACGACAACCTGTTCGAGACGCACTTCCCCTACAGCATGGGCATCCACCAGGCGCCGCTGGAGGGCACCGAGGAGGAGGTCGAGGCCTCGTATCTCCACCTGCACTTCTATCCTCCGTTGCTGCGCAGTGCGACCGTCCGCAAGTTCTTGGTGGGGTGAGTGATGATTTTCGTGGACTCTATGTGAAATGCAAACTGACAAGGCTTCAGATACGAGATGTTGGGCGAGCCTCAGCGTGATATCACCCCGGAGCAGGCGGCTGCTAGACTCCGTGGCTGCGGAGGAGAACTGTACCGCAAGAAGATGGATGCCTAGGTTGTAGATATAGGGTTCTAATGATAGTGCACATACATTCGATAATAGCTGTACATTCTGTGTTGCTTACCCTCGAGCTTCTACCTTTTTTTCGTGTATTGTCTTTTACCTTTATTTTATTGGTTTCGAATAGAGAAATCACTCTCATGACAAATTGTGTTAAGTAAATCAACGGATCTGCGATTTCAGGATTGTGGAGGTACGCGATCGATCGATCCGGAGATACAGATATATATAAGTGGAGCCGCCGGATCGGCAGACCCTGCAGCCAGAGTTCCCTGCCTCATGCACAACAACTTTCCAGCTGTTAACCAACTACTACCAGAAAATGCCAATTCCACTATCCAGACAGACCACTCGACATGAACTCAATATCATTAGTGTTAAGTTAACATTACTGAACATGCGCCCTTATCCTCATCCATTACTCCTCCTCCCCCCTCACACCCCGCCCCTAAACCCCACCACCTCAGCAACAACCAACACCCCTTCCCTACAACAACCACCAATCCCCCACCTACCCATCCCTTTGTGAACTATCCCCCAGCCCCTAAGCACCCAAATACCACGCCCGCTCCCAGAACATCCACGTCAACGTGGACGAGGCGACGAGCAGCGGGCTGACGAACCGGCCCCGCAGCCGGGCACTGCCCTTGACCAGCTCGCCGACGAAGTGCACCAGGGCGATGCCGAACGTCCACAGGGCCAGGTCGTACACGGCCGGGTTGTTGATGTTGTAGGCGGCGTAGAAGCGGATGACGGCCGAGAGGAAGGTCCAGGTGCCAAAGGTGCGCGACGAGAGCGGGTTGGTGTAGACGTAGCCCTCCGGGGTGCGGCCGTTGTAGAGCTCGGCCGCGTAGGCTTCGGAGCGGTAGGCTTGTAGGCTGTTGGCGGCGGAGACGACGGAGACCTTTTTTGGGGGAATTAGATATTTGTTTTGGGGATGTGTGCGTGCGATTGTGAGGTGAGGATTGGGATTGGGAATGAGCGGTGTAGACGGAGAGAACGAACCAGGACGAGCCATTGAGGGAGGAAGCCCTCGAAGGGGGGGAGGGAGAGCATTTTTTTTGGGGGGAGGGTGGATTATCTGAAGAAGTCCGGGGGGGTATATTGGCGGTGGTTATACCGAGGTGATGCAAAGCTGAATGATCAAAAAAGATGAAGCTCCGTAGCTCCTCGGGATGCAGCTTAGGAGGTAAGCTAGATAGAGTGCCGTGCAGGTGCCCGTTTGTTGGTGGTCGAAATGCGAAAAGGAAGTTGCCGGCTTGGCAAACCCCAACAATTTGCACGGCACGCAAGCTCAGCTCAGCTCCGGTTTTTCCTTCTCCGCGTCAATCCCGTCAATCCCTCCGCGTCTTCAATTTCCCACTTCCCCTCCTTTTGCACTCACAAGTTACAACCCCCTCCGCATTTTGATTGTTTGTCTTCAGGTCACGCCGTGGGCGATCGCAATCATGGAGTTCATCACCAGACATCTCGATTGCCTGTCCAACTGGCACCTTCATCTGCAGCCGGGATGGCAGACTGTCGGCGCCTCCCTGCTTCTGGGTGCTGGGAGCTTGTACCTCGTCTCCCGCGCCTTGCTCCTCGTTCGGGTCTTGTTGAGCTTGTTCGTGCTCCCTGGCAAGCCGGTAAGTCCGATTCTCGATTCCACCAATGTATCGCAGTGGAGGGAACTGACTCATCTGGTGGTGCACAGCTCCGCTCCTTCGGCCCCAAGGGTAGCTGGGCCGTGGTGACCGGCGCCTCGGACGGACTGGGCAAGGAGTTCGCCCTGCAACTGGCCCGCGCCGACTTCAACCTCGTCCTCGTGTCCCGGACCGCCTCCAAGCTCGACGCCCTCCGCGACGAACTCCAGTCGAAGTACCCCGCCGTGCAGACGCGGACCCTGGCGATGGACTTTGCCCGCAACCAGGACAGCGACTACGACCAACTCAGAGCGATTGTGGCGGAGCTGGACGTGGCGGTGCTGGTCAACAACGTCGGCAAGAGCCACAACATCCCGACCCCCTTCGCGCTGACCCCGGAGGACGAGCTGGCCGACATCGTGACCATCAACTGCATGGGGACCCTGCGGGCGACCCAGCTGGTCGTGCCGGGCATGATCCAGCGGAAGCGCGGGCTGGTTCTGACCATGGGCTCCTTCGGCGGCCTGCTCCCGACCCCGCTCCTGGCCACCTACTCCGGCAGCAAGGCCTTCCTGCAGCAGTGGTCGACCTCGCTGGGCGCCGAGCTCGAGCCCCACGGCATCACCGTCGAGCTGGTCCAGGCCTACTTGATCACCTCGGCCATGTCGAAGATCCGCCGCACCAGCGCCACGATCCCCGACCCGCGCTCGTTCGTCAAGGCGGTGCTCTCCAAGATCGGCCGCAACGGCGGCTCCCCCAGCTACGCGTACAGCTCCTCGCCCTACTGGAGCCACGGCCTGATGGCCTACTTGTTGACTTGCATCACCGGCACCATGGGCAAGTTCGTGGTGGGCCAGAACAAGGGGATGCACGAGGCGATCCGCAAGCGCGCGCTGCGCAAGGCCGAGCGGGAGAAGGGGAAGAAGAGCACCTAGTCGGTGGGGGAGGGGGGATCCTTTCTATTCTTAGAGCCGATCCCGCACGACCACGTGGGAGTGACTCAGGGAGGGAAGCGCGAGGGGAAGTGGCTCATGGCTGGGGGAGAGTTTCTACGCGGGGGATGGGCAGGGGAGGGTGTGGAGTTCGGCCTGAATTCCGCAACGGTGAAGGGTAGCAGGCTCGGTGTGAGAATCTGTCACTCGGCAAGCCGAGCCGGATGGATCTGGCAGCGTCGGTCTCGGGTTGCCGAACGGCTCGGGGGAAGAGGGGAGGGGCTTGTTTTTTTTTAGCCTTATCTTTCGGCTTTCCTAAGCAGGGGACGGGACCGGCTGGACCTCGCCATCGATCCCCTACACGTGGTGATATTGGGCCAATCAGGGTAGACAAAGGGGGGATGCTTGCAGTCACAGATCGACAGATAGGGAATCTGATCACTTACTCCAGCTACCCTGAACCTTCGCAAAAGATAGCATTTCCCTAAACCGTCGGGCAGGTGGCGACGGGAGCCTTCAAGGTTCCCCTTAGTTTCCGCTGCCAATTCCACCGCATTGCTTTCTAGGAGTGTATGCACGTCAGAGTACGTGGACTGTGGATTGCCTTCTCAAAAATGAGACAAACCGTGAGCAGAGCATGGCATGCATCCAAAAGAGGTGCATGTCCACCACGGGACCAACAGGGATTTATTCCCTGCATGAGCGGTCTGACACCTCAAACCAAGAGCCCAGAGGCTTGCAGGTATATGCTATGCCGTAGTTACTGTAGGTGTCGTAATTATCGTCGCAGACATTCTTCTTTCCGGTTCTACGTGTTCTCGTCCCTGACGCCACTCCATTTCCCTTTATGTTATGATGTGTAGCTTGGTTACAGTGCCTGAAACCTTGGTTTCGAGGCCGATGACGCCGAAGGTCGACATCGACGTTGTGTTTCGGATTCTCACCGCTTATGCAGGTGTGTACAGTTTGCGGCCAGTGGAATTAAGGGAAGTGTGAGGGCGAGGGTATGATCTCATCGGCCGCAGCGTGGTATCTACGTGTCTCCAGCGAGTCTGGCGAGTCTAGAGTCTAGACCAGGGAGGGCTAGTGCTAAGTATCTATCATCATGGCCATGTTATCTTGGTCCGCGGTGCAGGCGGTGGCCGGGATTGCTTCCCTTTTCGATGGGATGGTCTGGCTGGCAGGTTTGGGTTGCGGGCTTCAAGGTTAGGATATTGATGATACTGCTACTGATACTGATACTGATGGTGATGATGAGGATGAGGATGTCATTGGGTTGGTTGTGGTTGTGATGATTGTAGATGCTTTCCCTTGTGGCACTGGTATGGTACAGGTAGGATTTATGTCCCTCGCAGAGTGCTGGGGTGTATAGGCTGGCTGGCTGGCCTCTTACGTGTACGTGTGGTGTTCACCAGGTCACTTGGATCCTCGCTTTGCGTGCACAGTGCAGTGAGCTATACCCTTAGTAGTCTACTATACCCACACCCGGTCCGGTGCTGCTTCGCTTACAGGCTACAGCGTGGTTCGGGTTTGAGGTGGTTGTTTGGTTTGATCCAAATACAACGAAAATGAAACACAGAAATTTTTTTCGTTCTGGGCAAACTGGGTTTTGGTTGGGAATGGGTCAGGAACCGGGACTGAGTTTTTCTGTTTCGCCGCTTGGGTTCCTGGATGGATGCCTTAGGCTTGATACCGTAGTTCTACATTTACATGTCTGTTGTTTTTTGAGGGGAGTCGTTGAATGGGAGAATTGTGTCTTTGCTAGAGGGCATAGCTGTCGGGAGTGTGTTTATCCAGACACCTAGAATGCATTCTGTTTGCAAACAAATGCCAGTATGTTATCTTGGGCTATCATTCCAGAGGCCGAGTGCAGCGTTGTTTGTTGTTCTGATTTCGGGTGAAACATCAGGCTGGCTAGACCGCATTCGGGACGGGTGAGAGCCAGCCCTCAGTCTACACAGTACGTCGACCCGACTCAAAGTGGGGACATTCCTTGGTGAGGTGAGTGAGGCCCGGCTCCACTCTGCTTCCGGCAGTGTTTTTAGTAGTCCACGGTCTAGAGAACAGTAGGTGGTGCCGTTGCCGGTTGGGTGGGTTGATCTTTTCACCTCGACTGGGTGATTGTCTTGGTGGTGTGAGGTTCTGCTGGGTTGTGTGATGATTTCAGATGGTCTGGTCTGCTCTACATTTCTAACTGCTGTATACACTTTTGAGTCGAGGGAGAGTTCGCGTACTGTGTGCAGCACACACAACAGCACAAGAGATCGGTTATATCGGCCGAATCACCACGAGAGCAAGAAATTCTCATCTCGCACGGGCAAAGCCGAGATAGATGACGGGCACCCGTTGCGCCTGCCAGTGTTTGGGCTTTCTCGCCCCGTCCGGCATGCCGATAACAGCTCATCAACATGGATTGTCTGACCAGCGAGAAAACTTTTCACCGGGCCGCCGAAACCAGTTCGAGCCAGTGCAGATCGGCCAACTTCCGTCGAGTGGTGCGCACTCCACCCGCCACCGGTGAGCTTCAAACGGGAAGGATCCAGATTCTGCCTTGGCTAGCGGCCCCTCGTCTAGCCTCGTCTAGTGGGCTAGTCTGCCTAGCCTGGGTTTAGCGGTGCTGGGTTCGGCACACCGAGACAACTTTCTGGGCGTCTGGCGGTGCAATGCCGATTCCGAGGGATTTTGTAGGCTGAGGGTTCGGGTGGCCGAGAGGAGGGGCTCGGGTTGCTGCTGACGCTGCACTTGGTTTGCTGGTGAGGGGTGAGGGGGTGGTACATGGTGGTATTGCTAGAGACTTAGTACTTATTCCACATTATAGCACACCTAACTCATTGTAAGCTATACTCTTTTTTTTTTCTCATTCTTGTTGGATGGTGTTGTGTATATCAGCCCAGACGGCGAGACCGAAAGCGATGACGCTGTGGTGGTGACGGTGGTGTTGTTCCTGAGTGTTGTGGCCGGCCTTGGTTCGGGATCGACACGGGATTCTCTCTTCGCAAAAAAAAAAAGCAGAAAATTTCTGCTTGCAGGGCGAAACCAGCACTAACCAGCACTGGGCAAGCCCCACTTGGCGCCCGCGGATCTCCCTCGATTGGTACCGCTTGCGGCAACTTTACTACGACTCTCACTGCTGCACGGTTTCTGGTTCCTCAGGGGTTGTCTGTTTGATTGCCAACCAGGCGAGTAGAAAAATCTTTTCATTTCCTTCGCGTCAATTCTCTGACACAGAGAAAACCGAGAAAGCCAGAGCACTGAATCGCTGGTGGATCATGGTCTCTGGTCCTCGTCGTGAAGAAGGCTCTGTTTGTTCGGCTGCGGTGTTGGATTACTTCATCCTGGGCTTAGTAACTGGACTGGACTTTAAGTTGCTGTCTATACGTAGCAGGAAAGCAAAGGTGGTGGTGGATCATGCGCCCGCCCATCCGCTCTTGCACAGCATCCCATTCAACCATCGTAACACAACCTGAAGCTGTCATCGGCATGCACGGCACCCTCTGTTCAATTGTTGTGTACTGTGTCTGGGTGGCAAACCACCCGGTCTCGAATAAGGCCCGATTGGCGAACAATGGAATTGTACTCGGTAGGACTGGTTGATGGGCGCATCCGCATCGCATCACACGGGCCTCAACCTGGTCACGGAGTGCTGTAGGAAGCAATTTAGATTGCAAGCGGCATCACAATGACGGAGGCCACGAGCCCGAAAGGGGAGTCGATTCCGGAGCCGATGGAAGGATAGAATCAATAGTGTACAGTAGAGGTAGAGGTGGCAGATGTAATCTGCTGTCATTCAATAGCTAAGTTATTGGGTATGTACAGTAACTAAGTTAAGTTGCCCAGTGTATGCAGTAATACTGCAATAATAATGGAATGCATAAGATGCAGAATGACCGAATCGGGTAGGCACTCGTGACTGCCTGCCAGAGCAATGAAAAGCCGGATCGGGAGGATTCCAGAAGGGTTCCATTCCTTTTCCCCATCAAATAATCTCCTCACTCTCTCCTCACTCTCCCACCCTCAACCCACATCTTTCTCCCACTTTCTCTCCCCCAAATTCCTCGCTCCCTCCCTCCTTGTCTCCGCCGTCTTCAGCCTTTAGTCAGGCACGTTTCTCCGGGTTAGTGCCGCTTTCTGTCGGCCTGCCCTCTCCAGTCTCCAGACCCGGTTTCTCCACTTCGCCCATCATGCCCAATAATGTGCTCGGAATCTCTTTCCCTCCACTTCCCCCTAGCTTTGCAATGTTCCGAATTCTCCCACCCTCGTTCGTCCCGGCTCTGTTTTCGGGGTAAATCCCGAGTCGAAAAATTCACAAGAAAAAAAATAATCAAAAAATAATCCCAAACTGAGACGCTGAGATCTGGGCCCCCGTTTTTTCCTTGCCCATGCCCATGGTCCTACCCCGACAAGAATGGGCCATGGGGTGTTTCCTCCAATCCCTGGGATGGAGGCGAATTGCCGACGGATCGAGTGCTGCTGCTGCTGCTGCTGCTGGGTTCAAAAATTCTTTTCCCTTGCCTTTTTCAGTCCGTTTGTTGATGACGCCGCCGTCATCCTTACCGAGTCCGTTCGGGTCTTCTTCTCCATCTCTCCGTATATAATTCCTCCACTTCCCCCAGCTTCTCACTCTTGACATCTTCCCCTTCACCCATCAGTTTGTGTGTGCTTTTCACTTCCCTTCACACTCATCCACAACTGTCAAGAGGGAATCTCATTCAATTTGCCTTTGTGTCTGTGAACCCACCGGCAACATGGGTGTCCACAGCATTATGTCTCGCTTCAAGCCTTCGACTGAGCACTCGGAGGCTTCCACTCCTGCTCGCTCCGACTCCTACGCGGAGAAGGACCACGGCATCGTTGACGACTCTCCCGTCAAGTATCTCACCTGGCGTTCGTTCATCCTTGGTCTCTGTGTGTCCATGGGTGGTTTCATCTTCGGTTACTCGACTGGTATGCATGGCGATCCTTTTCCCCTCTTGACCCCCGACCCCGACTCCGGCTAACACCCCGCCTCCCCACAGGTCAAATCTCCGGTTTCGAGACTATGCAGGATTTCCTGATGCGCTTCGGTGAGCAGCAGGCTGATGGCTCCTATGCCTTCAGCAACGTTCGTTCCGGTCTGATCGTTGGTCTGGTATGTTTGTTGTTCATTCCGTGCTCGGCTACGAGATCGCCCTAAGTAAATTAAACTAACCGCTGTGTCAGCTCTCCATCGGTACTATGATTGGTGCCCTGACCGCTGCTCCCATTGCCGACCGTTTCGGCCGCAAGCTCTCCATCTCTTTCTGGTCTCTCATCCACATTGTTGGCATCATCATCCAGATTGCCACCTCCACCAGCTGGGTCCAGGTCGCCATGGGCCGTTGGGTTGCCGGTCTCGGTGTCGGGGCTCTGTCCAGCGTCGTCCCCATGTACCAGAGTGAATCTGCTCCCGTCCAGGTTCGTGGTGCCATGGTCAGTGCCTTCCAGCTGTTCGTCGCCTTCGGTATCTTCATCTCCTACATTGTCAACTACGGCACTGAGAGAATCCACTCCACTGCCTCCTGGCGTATCACCATGGGTATCGGTTTCGCCTGGCCCTTGATCCTGGGTATCGGCACCCTCTTCCTGCCCGAGTCCCCCCGTTACGCCTACCGCCAGGGCCGCGTTGACGAGGCTCGTGAGGTCATGTGCAAGCTTTATGGTGTTGGTCCCAACCACAGCGTCATTCTTCGTGAGATGAAGGAGATGAAGGACAAGCTCGAGGAGGAGCGCAACGCCGGCACTGCCAAGTGGCACGAGCTCTTCACTGGTCCTCGCATGTTCTACCGTACCATGCTGGGTATCGCTCTCCAGTCTCTGCAGCAGCTTACCGGTGCCAATTTCATCTTCTACTACGGAAACACCATCTTCCAGTCCACCGGTATCTCCAACAACTACATCACCCAGATCATTCTCGGTGCGGTCAACTTCTTCATGACTCTGCCCGGTCTCTACATTGTCGAGCACTATGGTCGCCGTAAGAGTTTGATGTACGGTGCCGCCTGGATGTTCATCTGCTTCATGATCTGGGCCTCCGTCGGTAACTTCGCTCTGGACATCGACAACCCGGAGAGCACTCCTGCTGCTGGCAAGGCCATGATTGTCTTCACCTGCTTCTTCATTGTCGGTTTCGCTACCACCTGGGGTCCCATCGTCTGGGCCATCTGTGGTGAGATGTACCCTGCCCGCTACCGTGCTGCCTGTATCGGTATTGCCACTGCTGCCAACTGGACCTGGAACTTCCTGATCTCCTTCTTCACCCCCTTCATCAACTCCGCCATTCACTTCGCCTACGGTTACGTGTTCGCCGGATGCTGCTTCGCCGCCATCTTCGTTGTCTTCTTCTTCGTCATTGAGAGCAAGGGCCGCAGTCTCGAGGAGGTCGACAGCATGTACGTGCTCCACGTCCTGCCCTGGAAGTCGGAGAGCTGGGTTCCCCCTGAGGGCATTGTCGATGACATGCACCACCCTCCCTCCTCTCCCAAGGCCGAGGGCCAGGCTGAGCACAGTGAGCCCACTGAGCTCCGCGAGTAAGCGGGCCGTCTTTCGACTCTGCGCTCCTGTACATTGACCATCTCATCTACATCGCTTTTAATGGCTCGCATTTAATGGCTTGCATCTTTTTCTTTTGCTTCTTGAATGAGTATGAATGCATCAAGGCATGGTTGTACGACCTGACCTGACCTTTGGCTGGGAATCTGACGTTCGGCGTTTGTTGATACCTCTAAGTACGATTGATTGATTGATTGATTGATTAAGAAATGAAAATTCATACACTATCACAAGCATGTTCTGTTCCACGTAGCTTGAGCGTAGTGATTGGGTGGATTGTGCCACGTCAACGGTGTCATTGCAGTGTTGGATTGTGGGTCAACGGAGCACAACGATGTCTTGATGTCCCGTCTCCCCATACCCCAGCGCTTGATTCGTATCTGCATGTCTCAAATTTAAGCTTTGCATCCCTGTCATGCATATTTGGTCCGATGCGGTTATTTGTAAACAAGCATCCTCAACCCAGCATTTCTGATCTTGTGATTGTTTTCATTCTTGGGGCAAGTGGCCAGGTTGCCTTGACGAGGTGTCGGAGTAAACAAGGACCTGGGATTGACGGTCCTGGTTATTCTTGTTTCTGAACGGTTGCTGATAGGTGTCCTTGAGAGGAGTAGGTGATCGAGTAGGTCAGCTGGCCTCCTTGCTTCTTGCTTGTGTGAGTCCCGCGTTGCAGGCTGCCTTAATCTCCGGTACGATCCCTGCCCGGGAGAATAACACATACACTTTCCACGCACACACATACACACACACACTCTCTCTCTCTCTGTCTCTCTCAGGAAGAGAAGACGGTGCAGTGCATTATGTCCATCCCTTTGCCCAGAGGCGGCCCACACCCTCTAAACACTTTCAGCCTCCGATCCTATACTATTCATACTGACTGCATTGGGTGGTCTAGCTTTCATCACACATACCTGTCATCCAATTTCGCTGAAAAGGAATATGAGCCAAAGGAGAATGTAGTATCGCTTCTAGCACGTAGCTGATAATCTACCATACATACCCTGGACCTTACCATGAACCTTGGACCAAAAACTGGACCCTGAAGTCTCAGCCGTAAGCTACAAGCGACAAGTCAAGCTAAGCTAATCTATGGCTCGTCCGGGCCGGTCCTTCTTTGCCTCGTGACCCGTCGGAGTGATGGGAGGTAAGTTTCACACTTTCGTTCGAGGTACTTGTAACCCAGGACGGAAGTTGGGTTGTCGGGACGGGGAGCGGGGGCATCAGAGCTTAGCTTTCGTTTTTTTCGTTCTTTCGTCCTTTCTTTCTTTTTTTGGTGGGGAAATGTGGTCTTCCTATCTCGAGTTGCAGGTGATCCCTGATGCATTTCCCCGCTACCATGCATGCATGCATCAGATGGAGAGCGCATGATCTATCCAGAGATAGTGCCATTGGGACGAAGAAGTTATGCTTCGGGTGAAGAATATACCCCACTTATTGTACCTAGAAAACCCTCTGAGACGATCGAATTAGTCTTGGAACGGAAAGCGGGGATAAACCCCAGACCTGGTACATCCTTGATGAACTGTTGGTCCTTGAGTCTAGTTTCCCCCCCTTTTGGACCCTCCGAATCCCCATGGCATCTCCAGAGGGAGATACTGCATATTTGTCTATTGACTGTCTGCTCCAATCAAACCTTGTATCCCTTCTAGCAGCAGTTACGGACCCGGCTGCAACAGCCTCCCTTCCAAGTTTCTCAACGAGATAGATGCCCAGATGAAATGAAATCGGGGGCCTTCCCAGCTGTGCACCATCATCATTCCACAAGGCATAGACAGATAGAGTCTAGCTGCTACCTCTCCCAAGCTTCATGGGGAGTTAGTCTAGCTGCCTACAGCTTCCGGCATCTCAACTTTCTCTTCTCCCCGGGTGCCTCGAAATGCATCTGCATATGCATTCCGCGTGCCCTGCCCATACACCATACCGTTTTGAGGGATCGCTGGGAAAGTTGTAGACCGGTCAGGATACATCTATCCCTGGCCTAGGCTTCGTATGTATAGTCAAGAGATTTCAGCGCTGGTGCGGTGGGGATACAAATCCCGTACTTGCAAAGAAAGCCCGGGGTTGGTTGGGATGTGTTTTATGGAAACTTGGAAGGGGGGGAGGTGTGGGGCCGGGCTGACGGGTTCTTCTTGTCTTGTTTTGCTTTTCTGCTTGCGATTTTTCCTTCGGCGGGAGGGAAGTGGTATGGTGGGGATTGGGGTGAGGGTTGTGAACTTGTTTATCGGTATGGGTGGGGTTGGAAAGCAGGGTTCTAGGCTGAGGGGGGCGTGATGCTTGCTTGCTTGCTAGGTGGTAGGGAATTTTGATAGGGGAATAATGTTGAACGGTTTAACAATGGATAAAATCTAGTGGGCTAGACGAGGTCGCTTGAGGTAGGATATCGCGGGGTCGTTCGATTCTACTCTCCTTGGTTGTGGAAATGGAGGGGATTGTCATCGAATCTGCCTGCGATAATAGGAGAATAGGGACCAGGATTGACTGTTGCGAAGAGACAGTGCTTTGCTGATAAAGCTATCAGACAGCAAAGGCTCGTTCTGTATACCTTTTGTGGATAGTCACCCCCGTATCGAGTACCCAGAATGCTTCTGCAGCTGTACATGAGACCAAGCTACACCTTACGAAACATATTCAAATCAACAATCAATTCAGCTGGGTCCACAAACCCAGGTATATCTAGGAAAGACACAGAAACAACTCTTTCACTCAAGATCACTAATCACAAAGAAGACAACACCCCAAACGCCCCGGCAGTTTTTTGGAATCACCCCTGTTCAATTCATGACCACTTATGTTGCAACGAGGATTGAGCTTTGGACTTGGTACGCGGTGCGCATCACGCACATGCCATACGCGATGCAGCACGCGATGCGGTAGGTTAGGTGTATTAAGAGGAAAGGACTTCGTCTCGTCATCGACCATCTGCTTGGTCCGCTTAACGACGCTGGGTCTTGCCGATGGTGCGCTTGCCGGTGAACTGCAGCATTGTTAGCAACGGATCAATGAAACAAGATGCAAGCCATCTTACCAAGTGCTTGGGCAAGGAGGCGGTGGTGTGTCGATCGGCCTCTCCCTGGCGGGCCATACGGTTCATCTTCTTCTGGCCCAGCTTGGCCAACCGCTCCGCCTTGGTGCGCGCCTGCTCGTCCGTCACACCGTCGTGCAGACGGTCCGTCGCCGCCTGGCTGCGAGCGCGGCTCTTGGCCCGGGCAATCGCTTGGCGAGGATCCGAGAGATCGACGTCCATCGCATCGTCCATGTCCGCGTCGCGCGTGAGCGGGCGGCCGCGAACCTGGCTCTGGGACCGCGCCCGGCTGGCGGCGGCGTCGACATCGTAGCCCGCCGAGTCCAGCGCCTCCTCCATCTGGGACAGCTTCTTGGCCTTGGCGCTGCGCGGGATCGCCGCCCGGTTCTTGAGCGACTTGCGCAGCTTGGCGTCGTTCTTCATGAGCGCCCGCTTCTCGCGGATCAGATCCGCCTTCATGCGGGTGTCGGCGTCCTCGGCGTCTTCCACACTCTCGTCCGACTCGTAGTAGCCGTCGGCCTCCAGCTTCTCCTCCTCCTCCTCCAGCGCGGCCAGCTTGGCCTCGATGTCCGGGTCCACGTAGTCGTAGATGTTCTTGCCGTTCCACACCTCCGGGATCTTGTCGTGCTTCCACTCGTCGTTGGCCAGGTCGTAGGTCTTCTTGAGGTCGATGTTGTAGACACCCGCACCACCATTCTCCTCCTCGAGATCTCTCTCCAGCTTCTTGCGGTTGGGGTCGTTCTTGTCGTACTTCTGGAGCGTCTTGACGGCATCGGGGATGAAGGTCTCGCGCGTCACGCCACCCATGGGCTGTGCGACGTGGATACGGGCGAGGACATCGCCCAGGCGACCGCCGGGGGTGCCGGCGTTGTTGGTGCCAGACTTGAGCTTCTGGGCCACACGCTCCGCGAGGAGCTTGTCGCAGGCTGCGTTCTTGACGTTGGTGACACCCTCGGTGGTCGTGCAGGATAGCTGCAGAAGCTCAACATCCCCGGACTTGAGGATGGCCTCGAGCTGCTGCTGGTACTCAGGCTCCAGGTCCTCGGGGCGGCGGACATCGATCTTGTTGACCACCAGGAAGACAATCTTGTTGGCGAAGAGGGGCTTGATGCTGTGGAACAGCTTGATCTGGTCACCCACAGAGTAACCGCACTGCTCGGACAGATCCATGAAGTAGAGGACGGCAGAGCGCAAGTGGGCAATGGCCGTGATGGACTGCATTTCAATGGTGTTCATCTCCTCGAGGGGGTGGTCGAGAATACCAGGGGTGTCGATGGCCTGGAAACGAAGGTACTTGTAGTCGAAGTGACCGACGAACAAACTCTTGGTGGTGAAAGCGTAGGGCTGGACGTCGACGTCCGCGCGGGTGATGCTGCGCAAGAAGCTGGACTTGCCGACGTTGGGGTAACCGCAGATCAGGAGCGTGCGGGTGTTGGGATCGATGGCGGGCAGACGACCCAAGTGCTGACGCACCTGCTCAAGGTAGACGAGGGGGTCCTTGAGACGCTTGCAGATGGTGGCCATACGACCGAGGGCAGCGCGCTTGAGCTGCTTGCACTGGAAGAGCGACTGCGCATACTTGATCAAACGAACGTAGTCGCGGGAAACGGTCTCAATGAGGTGCTTAGCGGTCGAGATCTGACCGAGAGCGATTCTGAAGTGGTCGGCATCGTAAAGGGTGTTCATCAAATCCTTGTCTGACGGGAGTTTAGATTATCTGACCGACTAGTCTCAAATGCCGAGGGGCAAATTCTCTGGCACTGTCGGGTAGCGAAACTTACGGAAAGGGTGAATGTCCTGCAATCTGGGGAAGCCATCGAGAATAGCCTGAAACTTTTCGCAGAAAGTCTCCTGGGTGTATTTGACCTTTCTGGTGTAGAAGCCTATCGATCGAAAGAGATTTCCGTTAGTCCAAATTCATCTTCCTATCGGCTTCCGCGATGGAAACCAGCGACTCGACGA
Organism: Aspergillus aculeatinus CBS 121060; assembly: GCF_003184765.1. Classification (NCBI taxonomy): domain Eukaryota; kingdom Fungi; phylum Ascomycota; class Eurotiomycetes; order Eurotiales; family Aspergillaceae; genus Aspergillus; species Aspergillus aculeatinus. The sequence continues at coordinate 17,452 of NW_020291570.1, read as the reverse complement.
TCAACGTCGCAAAGTCAACAAAAGAAATCACGGACCTCGAATACGGCTGATGTTGAAGCCCGCACGGATCTGAGTGGGCAGCTGTCTCTGGGTGCGACTGAGGACGATGTCCAAGAACTCCTGATGCGTAGGCACCGGAGCGATCTGATCAAGCGGTGAAAATGAGATGTCAGTCCGGCTGATTTCTAAGGCGATCTGGAATGAATCCAGGGTTATCGGGATGGCTTACATCTTTCCACGTCGTCTTCATGGTGGGCACCTGTGAAATAGAGTCGTAACAGAAAGCGACTCGTCAAAGGAACCCCGGGGATGAATTGTCAGAGTTGGTAGCCTTCGGAGTCGAGATCAAACGAAAAAAAAAATATTGCGGGCGGCGGTCGCTGGGCAGATTTTGGCGGGCGGTGAGCGATTGATTGGGTGATGATTTTAGTTCCGCTGGTGTGTGGGGGGAAAGAGGAGGCTCTCCGGTGAGGGAGAGAGACCTCTTGTGCAAGTTTATCTCCCAGCTCCGCCCCATCTTATGTAATCCCTCCCCCCCCTTCTCAATATTGAGTCTAAAACTTATTATGGAGTCTTCATTTACATTGACTATCCGGGAATATGATACATCAACATGCGTGTCCTGACAAAACCACCCCACGGTGTTTCAATCCGGCCATCGTATCGTCATCATCCCCGTCCCTGAACCCCCCGTCGTAGCCCGACAGAACGCCTTGCTTTTATCAGAAACCCACCAGGAAGACTGAAAATCCCGTTTAATCAAGCCATAAAGATGCATCAAACCGTCATCGAGGGAATGGGTACGAAAAGGTCGAGTCAAGAAATCATAAAAGGGAAGGTCGCATGGCCGTCCACCACTAGATCATCATCATAAGAAATAGCCCGAGCACGGGTACTTCACTCCCGGGCGAAATCCTGGGTGAAATCAAACACCTGCACCGGCGACCTGTTAGTCCAGAAACAAAAGCAGAAGACCATAACACTTACCAAGTCCACCCAGCCACCACCGCCAAACTGACACTTGCTAGGTCCGCGGTTCTCAAAGCCAAACGATTCATAGTAAGGAATCAGATGACCGTGCGCGATGATCGCAAGGCGGTCGGCGATCTGCGCATCCTTGATGCGCTGGATATAAGACTTCATGAGGGTGCTGCCGACCGTCTTGCCCTGATGCTCGGGCAGCACGGCGAGCGAGTGAATGGCGATTGTGCTACCGTACTCATCATGGCCCACAGTCTCGCCATTCTCCACGGTCATGCGCTCGGTCTGCCAGTTGGCCGGCATCGCCATCGACTTGTCCGTCACCACGGGGCTCGAAGTTCTCGTGGCAATAACATGGCCGACCAGAGTGGGGCGGGGCTTGGGTTCGCCCTCGCGAAGGATGGGGAGAGTGAAGAGACCGAGACAGAGTTCAGGACACCGGCTTAAACGGTAGCGGAACTACAGATTGCGTCAGTCATCGGAGTAGCGTATCGGCTTTCATGATGTAAGCAGCGGGAAGATGTACCTTCTCGCTCGTACAGCGCTCGTGTTGGGGGAAGGCCTCCTCGACCTGAACACAGTCCTCGACATTCGACTCTGTAAGAACCTGCACGAAGGGGTGCAGTTCGTCCAACTTGGTGCGCTGGTGCACAGGCGGGCGGCGAAACCAGTAAGGGTATTCGACATCGTCGTGGTCCACCGAGACATACTCCCCGTCGACCTCCTCTTCGCCCTCTTCCTCATCCTCGTCATCGATGTCGGCATCTTCCAGGGGAAGACCATTGGCCCGAGCAGCCTCTACCCGCTCCGAATGGTTGGACAGCTCGCGCGCGGTGGCGGGAAGGGAAAACGAGTCTGCGTTGGACAACGGCCGGAGCCCGTTGACGGGTTCTTCATAGTGGTTGGACTCGTCGGACATGGTTGCGAGCCGGGGTAGGCGCGCCAGGCGATGAAATGGTGAAACTTGAGTAGAGGATTGACAGTGTGGGAAAAGTGCGATCGACAAGCGACAGGATGACCGAGGATGCAGGTAGGCCAAAAACCGGAACTGGGGGCTGAGCTGCGCAAAGGTAGTAGAATTCGGGATAAATCGAGGGGTAGGAAATACGCGGGAAGGCCTAGAGAAAGAAAGAGTGGGGATCAGTTTTTAGCTCAATGCGGACGATAAGCCTCGGACTGCGATTTCAGAAGCTCGATCCGGAGGCGATCATAGTGAATGAAACACAGGTAGCTTACTTTGAAGGAAGCTCCGCAGGGAAAGGACTCGGGTAAACTTGTAGAGGGGGACAGTTGGGGGAACTGTGAAGCTACTCGGACATGGAAATTTGCAGGTACGCGCACAAGGGAAGAGGAGAGAAGAGCAAGAGGCTGAGAGAGATCAAGACCTGCTGCAGAGTTTGTGCGGGCGGAGGAACCGATAACGGGAGGAGTGGCCACGAAAATGTAACAACAACCAGTCTGCAAGGTTGCAAGCAAAGTTGAAAGAAAACAATTTTTAAAAATCGATTTTTCTTGTCTTTTTTGTTTCTTCTCGTGTCTATACAGCGTCACGAAATCCTCGAGCCCCAAATCCCTAACGTTCATCTCCTTCTACTGTACGAAGTAAGTTACCTTCCACCAAACCCTACAGATTCAGTTCAGTTCAGATTCTTGGTCCTTGCTAGCCATAGCCTGGGGAAATTGCGGCAGACAAGTAGGTTGTACTGAAAGATACTAGGGGTAATTACCCCCGGGAGGTTCTCCGCTTTGCGGCTTGTGGATCAATGAGATCCACGAGAATGGTATTTGACGGGGTTTCGGTATGGTCAGCCCTAGTCCGGAGCTGCACCCGGTCACTTCCACTGCTGCTGCCATTATTGTCAACCAATTCCGACGCCGAGGCTCTTTATCCCTCACATTAGGTTCGAGTACGGGCTGGTTGTTTCAGGTCAAGCGTATCGCTTCTGAAGGTGAGAAAAACGTGTTTGTCTCTGCTTATATCGACGAATCGACGAATTACGCACAGATCGATGTTTGCGCAGCTTTGATGTGACTACTCCGGGGCATGTACTGTACCTGACAGAAGTGACGTAGTTGCAAAGATAGAAATAGAAATTTCCATAGTCAGATAGTCAGATATGACCCAACCACGCATTAGTGCCTCCATCCTGGTCGGCTTGGGGAGCCTTTATTGAATAATGCCGTGATACATACGGATCATGAAAGATAAGGCCCTGCAATAGACCACCCTCCCGCTCAGGCTATCTCCCCTGCTTGTCGCCTAAGATATGCAGCTACCATGTCAGGGTTTGCCAACCACGGCGTATGCGCCGTCTTGACCTTCTCGGTTTCCAACTTAGCGCCCTTGGCCCGGGCCTTCTCTACCATCATTTCTTGCACAAACAGAGGAATAGCTCGATCGTCCTCGCAGAGCAGATAGCTGCATGGGATGTGCAAGTAAGCTGCACTGGTCGCGGGTGTTGTGTGAGTAATATAAGCATGAGGCCGTAAAGACTGCGCCCATGATTCACCATCCGGAACGTCATGGAATAAAACCTGGACGGGATCTCTCACGGTGATGGTGTTGGTAATCTCCTGGAGAATCACTTTAGTATGCACAGTCACACTTCTTGCGTTCGAGCCAAATCACGCACATGATGGATATACCATTCGGGAGCTTGTCCACCAATAGCTCCCAGTAGGCTTTCACCGACTTCAGGCAGAAAGGCTGCAAGGAAAACCAGCTTAATTACTCCGCCAGACTTGCCAGCTGCTTCACGCTCCGCTTTGCCCAGTCCGTCCAGTGCACTGTTCACCGGCAGGCCGGACCAGCTGTGTGAGACCACGATAAGATCGTGGCCCTTTTCAGCCTCTTGCTGCACGAGACTCCGGACAACGTTGATGTCCGAATGGAGATCTTGAACCGTGGTTGCCTGTTGTATGGATGGAAAGGCAACAGTGTGACAGCGATAGCCTGGCAGCTTTTCAATGACGGGGTCGAACGCTGTAGGAGGATACCAGGCGCCCGGGGCGAAGATGAGGGTGGGTTTAGCCATGTCAAATACCAGAAAGATGAGATTAAAAGATCGGATGATCTCGCTTTCCGATCATATTGATATCACACATGATGGGTGCATCTCCACTTTTATGCTGCTGCTTCAAAGCCCGTGATGTGCCGATTCCAGCAGCCGTTGCCTGGAGCCTGAGCTGGGCCCCTTGCAATCCCATATAAAACCATAAGATCGGGATCTAAGCTTTATCCCGGTCCAAACGACCCGATCCGACCCTGCCGATCAAATGCCGCATGAGACATGTCTACTAAGGTATCATAGTATGCCCAGTACTACAAGTTGCTAGATACGGAGTACCATGTCAGACAATCATAGAATGTAGACCTATAAGGTTCGTTCCAGAAGGATCCGAGGTAACGTCTCCAGCATGTTTAAGTGAGGAGGTCCCCTCACCACTCTTGTGCTTATCGTGTGACGCCAAGACTGGCTGCCCAAAACCGGCCATGAATGCGGGGGAAACAGAAGCTAGTCTAAGGGTTCTGGAAATTCAATTGCTGACCACCTTGCCTCTTGCCTTTTTCCTCCTTTGATGCTTGCAGTTCTGCCGTCTCTCAGTGGAAGTGATCCTAGCACTGAAACTGATAAATACACTGAGAAGTGAACACAATTCCGACTGACCTGTTCTTTGACCCATTCACTATTCACTCACTAATTGTCGGGGCGCATCTACTATCATGGGCGACTACGGGCAAGAAGCGACATCGCTCGAGACGCGAACACTAACCAGCCCTCCTTCCACCGCTACTGAACCCGACGAGATCTCTGTGCTGGTCACAGGCTTTGGGGTAGGTTCAGCTCCTGCTCCTGTTATCGCGCAACCACGGTCTAATGTGTCGCTATCTTCCTAGCCATTCAAAACGAACCTGGTCAATGCTTCTTATCTAATCGCCTCATCGCTCCCTCCTTCCTTCACATTCCCCACCACCACCCCCGACTCAGCGCCTTGTCGCGTCTCAATCCATGTCCATCCTTCTCCAATCCCAGTAGCCTACTCAACCGTGCGGACGACGCTGCCCGTGATCCTGGAAGAGTACGCCAAGGCACACGATGGCCGACGCCCGGACATCATCATTCACATGGGCATAGCGGCAACAAGGAACTACTACTCGGTGGAGACCCAGGCCCACCGCGACGCATACCTCATGTCCGATATCAAAGGGCGGTCGGGCTACGAGGACGGCGAGCGTATATGGAGGGAGCTTGGCTTGCCTACCGTTCTCACCGCGGGGCGTGCAAGTGCATCGGTGCCATCGGCGAAGAAGTACCTCAACGCTCATCCACCCGACACCGACTTCCTCATGGCGTGGCAGTCGTTTGCCGGTCCAGGCACGGACGTTCGGATCTCGAACGATGCGGGACGATACCTCTGCGAGTTCATCTTCTACTCGAGTCTGTCGCTGGCCTACCAAGAGGGCCAGGATCGGAATGTGGTCTTCTTCCACGTTCCTGGGTCCTGCACTGATGAGCATATTGCAGCTGGCAAGGACGCCGCCATTGCGTTGATCAAGGCTCTGGTGACGAGTTGGGTGGTCAGCGGTAGCAGCCCGGCCTAGGCGGAGTTATTCGCATGCTTCTAGCATTTTAGACGCATTGGGGGGCATTATTGCATTTGGCATAGCCTAATTTTACTACTTTCATGTTGCAGTGGACACCGTCGGAAATCCAGTGGAAAGGTCAGACATGGCGTGGGCAGGAAGAATTGTAGTTAGTGCTAAGCTTGAGCTGAGCTGCAATCAAGGGATCCAAAGAAGATTTCACCTCGTTGCGGTGCATGACAATCGGATTTCCGTGTCTTGGGTTATCTCGGATCAGACACCACCCAGATCCACAGCAGTGACTCCTTTGATGTGATATCCATTGGAATGGATCATTCTGGCGAACAATAGGCGCTAGTTAGTTAGTTATTGGCGGCATGAGTCAGACCTCACATAAGCACGATAAGGATGATTCTCCGCGGGAGCCCCGGGGTTTGCTCGCTTATCGCGAACTACTTCTAACCATTCCCCTCCTCGCGCCTTTTTCATTTCTTGTCTTCCTTTTACTTGGCAATGATGACCCCATAGCTTTCAGTTCTACTTCATTTCTAAAATGGCCGACCTAGTCCTCCTGGCGATAATTGTCCTTCCACTAGTCGTGTTCCTCCCCAGCCTCAAGACGTGGCTCGCAACTCACCTGCCCCACGCCCTGACGACCCTGACGACCCTCCGCCGCGGCCATCATCCCAAACAATCCCACGAGATCGTCGCCCTCCGAGTCTACCCCATTAAATCCTGCCGTGGACTCACCCTCCCCCGCACGACTTTACTTCAGCATGGTCTCGACCTCGACCGACGGTGGATGATCGTCGACGCGGCGACGCACGAGTTCCTCACCATCCGCACAAACCCGCGCATGACGTTGATCACCACCGCCCTGAGCAGCAGCAGCACCACCACCACCACCACCTCTGACGAAACAGCGCAAGACAACTCACCCCTCAACCTAACCATCTCACTCCCCGCCCCATCCACATCCCCATCCCCTACCGCCCCAGCAACCACCACAATCACCATCCCCGCGCACCCAACCCCAACCTGGCTCGCCCAAAACACCACGCTCGCATCGGACATCAAAATCTGGGACACCACGACAGACGGCCACATCTACAGCTCCGAAGTCAACGCGCCCATCAGTGAATTCCTCGGCCGCTCGGTGGCGCTGGTCTACAAGGGCCCGACCCCGCGCATCCTGCAGGGCAACGGGGCGCCGCGGCTGCTGGGCCGCGAGCAAGCCACCAACTTCCCGGACGTGCATCCCGTGCTGATCGCGTCGGAGGCGTCACTGGAGGAGTTGAATGAGCGGCTGCTGCGGCAGGGGGAGGAGGCGATCACGGTGGAGCGGTTCCGGCCGAATGTGGTGGTGCGCGGGCGCGTGGCGTGGGAGGAGGATACGTGGAAGACGGTGCGGGTTGTGGCTTCTTCTTCTTCTTCTTCTTCTTCTTCTTCTTCTTCTTCTTGTGCTTCTGAGGGTGGTGAGGGGGGTGTAAAGGATGAGGGTAGGACGGCTGGGAAAGGCTTGGAGCTGGATATCGTGGCGCGCTGTGCGCGGTGTCAGGTCCCCAACGTCGAGCCGACCTCGGCGGAGAAACATAAGAAGCAGCCTTGGGATACGTTGATGGCGTATCGCAGGGTCGATGAGGGGATGAAGTATAAGCCGTGCTTTGGGATGTTGAGCGCGCCCCGGCATGAGGGGGAGATTGCGGTGGGGATGCGCTTGGAGGTGTTGGAGGAGACGGCGGAGCATCGCTATATTGCTGGTTTTTAGGGGGTTGGTAAAAGGGCTCTGGTTGGGGAGCTGGAGGCTGGCGGGGAGGGGAGAAGTGGAAGTATATTTGTGAGGCTATATAAAATTGTATTGTCTTGTAGTAGAGAAGAAAAGGTGGGTCAGAGTGACTTAAGGTAAAAGGAGGTAATAGCTAAGAAAGTTTAGTTTGTATAAATCAAGTATTGATTTGTGATATTGCTGTGGCTGAGATATCTGGTTTGGACGCATAGCTCTTTCTGACAGCTGCCATCGCACTACGGCCACCGTATCTCAAAGGAGCTCCCACCCATATACTCATACAGAGAATGCTAACTCACCCTGGCCAGTGTTTCTATACAGTCTTCGTAGCTACTCAATCAGTACGAGGGAAGAGGATCAGCCTTGGATGTACAAGGCAGAGAGCAGAAACCGATGTTGATTCCAATCATTAAAATTCGACATTATGAAAGCTATCTTACTCCCGACAAACCAGCAAACAGGAGGGTAGAGAAAGAATCCCGAAATCAGCGATCATCAGAAGATAAGCAACTTCAGATCAGATAGTAACGTATCGTCAAGGTCAAGATCCTACTCCTTCTCGTTGCCTCATTCCTGCCTAAATAGATATCTGCGTGTCTCGCAAGAACACATGAGTAGATGGTGCATCCACCCCGAATAGCAAGAAAAGTGAATCTTCTGGTATCCGGCACCAGTGCAGTTCCAGAAACTGTGGAAAAGAAAGCTCAGTTGTCCATATGCAAGCTGGTTGGTTGTTCCAGCCAGAAAAGTGTAAATTTGTTGCATATGGGACTCAAGACCAGCCTTGCTCTCTGCTGACTCTGGGGCCACTCTGTAGATTGTTCAGAGCAGCGATCAGATGGAAAATGCAGGGGAGTTTGGAGGCGCTGGTGGCGGAGGTGTTGGAGGAGGCGTTGGAGGCAGCACCGGCGATCGCGGTGGTGTAGGAGGAGGAGTGGGAAGTTGTATAGGCCGTGGATTTGACATTTTGTGTTTGGTTTTGCTTCTGTGTATTAGTGTTCAGTGTTGGAGGCTCGCTGGCTTAAGACTCTGGAGATGTTCGTAGGACGAAGCTCTGAATCCTCTGGGGGAATGGGGAAGTCCAAGAGGTAGCGATCTCAAGAGAAGGTTGCTAAAATATCGAAGATTTTGTAGGGCAGAACTCAGCAGACGACCTCTGCGTTTTTGAATTGCTCTGTGAGACCATTGAAAGAAGGGTCACTTCATTGTTCTTCTTCTTTTTGCTGACAGCTTGCTCTCACTGTGTTTCAGCCGTTCTTTGAAGACCGCTGAGCCTGTGCTTCTAGGGCAATCTCTGCACGTCTGGGTGAGGATCGCGACATGTTGATGCGGTTTGAAGTAAATGTCTTTCTTTGAAAAAGCTGAACCTGGGTGTGGGACAAAGACCGGTATAAAGGACTTGTATGCGGATAGATTGGACATGATGTCGCAGGTTGAGACATATGTCCTTTCAACAATGTGTATTGTCTTTCATAGTGTGTCTCAGCGGAAACAGAATGGGAGCGGGGTTTGTGACTGGCCCTGTGACTGGACTGTCATTTCTTTGTTCAAAGCTACAAAATGGACCTTGCCAGCAACTTTGTTCTTTGACGATATGCTGAAAGACCTTTGCACATTGTCGACTTGCGAATCCTGGCCTTCCCGCAAGCTGTTGTGTGCGCCGCCTGATTCGTGGAGGCTGCATGATCATAAGGCAGGTTTCCAACAGCAAAAGAAACATGGCTCCGAGTGTTGAGACCATATGTTGTCATCCGCTTTCCGTTAAAAAGCTGCATGCGATCCGTGACGATGAGGACTCGAATGGCTCAACCCTGCATCGGAAAGTGCAAAATACTGGCGCTTTTTTTGGCGTTGACCGATAGAGCAGAGAATTTGTTGACGTAGATAGAGATCATTGAAAAGCAAACGGTTTCAGTAGAATATCATAGGGGGGTCATGAATGCAGACCCTGCACAAGCAAGATGATAATGAAGCGGAAGTCCATCCTCTGAGGCATATGAGACCGCTATGTCCCTAGCTCATGAATTCAGGTAATTCTGCATTGCCTTGCTCTTAGCGCAAAGAGAGCATGTAACGCGCAATGATTTGAACATGTTGGTTTCCACTGAGGGAAGTCACGGGCTTCGTTGGAGTTTCTGGCTGCGGCGCCACTTCCGCCGTCAGTCCAGCCACCACCCCATCACCACCCACTTCCACACCAGGATATCGCCTCTTATCGACTGATTGACCATCTCCAACGATTACTGTGTCTTTTGGACATGTCATGGATTCTGACTCCAATCAGGCCCACATCACACCCGGTCTCGACTTCACGCAGAAGAGATCACAATCCACCAACATCACCACACCAACCACGCTGACACACCTCCACATCAAACAACTCCATTTTGTATGAGCAATTTTTGCAATCCTCTCAAGTTATCGTGATCGAGGGACTGAGTTGGACAATTTCAGGGCGGCCCAAAATTGAGACACCAGAGCTTCGAAATAAGCTTCTCACCTCCGCCAGCCCGTTAGCCGCCACGCGTCCGCCACGGAGCCTGCGCAAGGAGCGGGACCTTTGCCTCGGTGGATACACCCATGCAGCCAGGCCTTCGAGAACCTTGCCTTTCCCCCTCGGTCCAGAACAGTGTCCCTGGCTCCGGCAACCCGACCTCACCCGTTAAGCTCAACCTCTCGGGGCTGAAGCTCCTTTTAGTTGCAGATCCGGCTGCAGATCGGGTCCATACATTGGCGGACTGGTGGGTCTCGGAGATCACGCTCATCCGTTATACCTGCCACGATTGGGAGCAGTCCTCGATGCGGTGAGACCCCAGGCGCTAGGATCATGTCGAAGTGTTCGCCGGAAAGAAAAATAAAAGATAAATCACACCACAGATTTAGGCAAATTGAAAGTAGCCAAGTTGCTGCTGGTGCGACCGTCAGTGACAGTTGGTACTTTGCCCCCGGGGAGGATCTCCCGGGCGCCGTCCAACAGTGCTGGGTAAAGCTTGGCGATATTGGATACTGCCCGTGCGGTACTACCAAGCATTTCTTGAGTCGGAGTAGAATCATAGTTCGGATTGCCACTCCCGAGTCCCTAATCTGCAATTCGCACCTGCACACCACTCAGCTCACCATGTGCGCATCCTGGTATGGAATGTTGGCGTCAACTGCTGCAACAAGTGTTCTGGGCTGGCATAAGGCTATCGAGACGTCTCATCGTATAACTACACAGGTCTCGTAGGGTTCGGGAATATTGCTACTCCGAACTCCAAAGAGATATCGGCCAATTGTTGCGCTGGGCCACCAATTCATTGCGTTATCAACTCACTAGATGCTGGCCACGACACTTTGTGCTATGTTGAAACACCTCATATGTGAACTTCGAGCGTTGACATCCATCAGAGCTCCCAAATTCTGATTATAGTCAGGTTTCACCTATTGAATTGGCATCTGTTCGCATTCCCGTGGTCGGACATGGCGGGTGGCCACGTCAACACACAAACATATCCCCAGAATACTTGGAGTAGGATTTCAGATTCTACTGTTATTATCGATCCCTGAAATTTAGCCTCGCCATAGCGGAAAAAAAAGGGGACCACAAGCTCAGTCAGGGCCCTGCAGATCGGTGGAGTCAACCGCAGTGTGCTACCCAGGGGTTCGCTGCGAGTGGGGCGGAAGCCCAAAGCTAATGAGTGAGCCTGCCCGATAACACGCATGGAACGAGTGATCATGCAAGGGGCCTACGACCGTCGTCATACAGCTCTTGTAGTGGATAGACACTATTGTCCCATTCACATGTATCCACCACCATGTCAAGACCCAACGGGCCAGTCGGGGCAGGTTCGGCGACTGGGGAAGTCAGAGGGCACCGAGGGGAGCCCCAGAAAACCAGTCAACTGCACAGCAAGGGCCACATACCAGGGAGATCCGCTGTGAGGACGCGCGTTGCCTCCTCCAAACCAGGAGATTACCCACCGATCTGCTTCAACCAGTCTGAAGCACTGTGCTCTCTCAGACTTCTATCAGATTATTTATTACCCTGACCGTTCTCATTGAGCCATGGCTGAGGTTATTCTGCACAGCATCTTTCTCTTCGTACTGTCTTCGATTGTCTGTGGTCATCATGCCGGAGGACCTTCAAAGCAACCTCGAGTACTCTCATGCCTTGAAGCTGGAGTCCAGCCTTGAGAGCGCCGACACAATTTTCGGTGAAAAGCAAGCCATTCACGTGGAAACCGAGGCGATCTACTCAGTTGATAGTAGCGATTGTTCTCAAGATGGGGGTGAAGACTACGTTTATTGGGATGGACCTAACGACCCTCAGAATCCTATGAACTGGGCAAGTTGGCGGAAATGGGTCATTATAGGATTGATCTCTGCGAGCAGTTTCAACGTGTAAGTCTCTATCCTGCCATGCAGCCTATGGACAAACACGACTGACACTATCCAGCTCGATGGTCTCCACAGTATTTTCGCCCGGGGTGCCAGACGTGCTGAAAGAGTTTCACATCAGCAGCTCCTCAATTCAGTCCCTCTTGACCACGATCTATGTCATGGGGGCTGCAATTGGCCCCATCATTCTGACGCCCATCACTGAGATGACCGGGAGACTGCCTATGACACACACGGCAAACATTCTTTTCACCGTGGCGGCTGCAGTCTGCGCGGCTAGTGTGAACATGCCCATGCTTATCGTGTCGCGTCTGATCATGGGCGTCGCAAGTTCGGTGCCTGTGACTGTCGGCGGAGGGTTCGTTGCCGATATGATGCCGATGGAGAAACGTGGAACAGCGATGACGATATGGACAGTGGGACCACTTATGGTATGCAGCCACTTTAACAACGATAGATGCCAAAGCTAATCTTGATCATAGGGGATGGTGACCGGCCCTATCTATGGTGGCTACATGGTTCAGAATATTGGATGGAGATGGACAATCTGGCTGGAAGTCATCTTGGTAAGTCGATCCGATTCGATCCCAGAAGTCATATCTAACAAGCCCAGGGTGCGGTCATCGCAATTGCCTCATTAATCCTACTTCGCGAGACATACGCTCCTACGATTCTGCAGCGGAAGGCGATGAAGCTGCACAAAGAGACCGGCCGTTCTTACAAGACGAAGTACGACACCGACAAGACTGCTGGACAGCTTATCTGGGTCTCATTGACACGGCCAATCAAATTCCTCGTGCTGTCGCCTATCGTGTTGATCGTGACATTGTACAGCTCCGTCACCTACAGCTACATGTACATTCTCTTTACGACATTTACCGAGGTGTTCGAAAACGTCTACGGCTTCGGCCCCGGCGAAGCCGGACTCGCCTATCTGGGACTGGGGCTGGGCTTCTGCTTCGGACAGGTGACGGTCGGATATTACTCCGACCGCTATCTCAAGAAGCAGGAGAAGCTCCACGGGAAGATGAAGCCCGAGGACCGCCTCCCGCCCCTCGTGCTGGGATGCTGTCTGGTCCCGATCGGACTGTTTTGGTACGGCTGGACCGCCGAGTACCGACTGCACTACATGGTCCCGATTGTCGGGACCTTCTTCGTGGGCGCGGGAATTTACTACGTCCACCTGGTGACGCAGGTGTATCTGATCGACTCGTATACGCTGTATGCCGCCAGCGCGGTGTCCGCGGAGCTCGCGCTGCGCTCGATCTTCGGGGCGACGATCCCGCTGGGCGGGGGTCCGCTGTATGACAGGCTCGGCCTGGGTTGGGGCAACAACGTGCTGGCGTTCATCGCTGTCGCATTTGCGCCCACCTCTCTGTTCTTGCTGAAGTACGGGGAGAGAATTCGGACAAATCCCAAATTCCAGCCCCGGATGACATGAGTGCGGTTTTTTACTCTCTGGTTAGCATAGCGATGATTTACACAGGTGCCACACAGGTACTTATTGAAGTGTGGGGGCGCTACCCTTCATGTACTGTACATATTCCAGTCTAGACTTGATTATATTGGATTCACAAACCAAGTGACGATGATCCCAGCAAATAATTCACCTATCACTTTCTATTGCTCTGTATCGTTTGATGATGGTGTGGCTGGATGACAGCCAACAACAAGATGAAACGTCCCCCTTTCCTTGGCAGGGACATAACCCAGTCAGTGCACTGACCGGATAAGCAGGTATTTGGTTTACAGGGCGAAGCTCATTAGTGCTGACCTACTGTTCCAGCATTGACTTCATATCATTGAATTCCGGCCCGCACGTCTATTCTTGGAGCAGCCGCCGGACCGATTGGATAATCTGACAGCTTCCAGGGCTGTGCAGAGCTGTAAAGTACAGTAAGTACATATGCATGCATTATCTATGCTTACATGCAGCACAAGTGTATCTGGGCAAGATTTCAATTGCTAGCAACCACGAAAAATATGATGATGATTTGGGATCACTGCAATCGTTTTAATGGTGATCCTCACATTTACTTTCTCTTACCGTGAGAGTTGAGATGGTTTTATATGCTGTACATGCCAAGAGCCAGAACTTAGACATATCCAGGCCCGGACCAACTGAATCCTTCATTGCCCTAGCCAGACGGAGATTACATTCGATATTAACATTAGATCTTAACAACAGTTATCAAGCTATGCTCAAACTAGCCTCGAAACAACAAACACCACCTACCTACCACCTACCAGAAAGTCCACAAAGCGACCCTCACCTCACCAAATCTCCATCTGCTCCTCCGACAGCCGCGGTCTGGTCGCCTCCCACACAGCCCGCCGATTCAAATACCACCGCCACTTCTTGGGCGCGTACTGCTCGACAAACAGCCACGAGAGGTTCGGCACATCCTCTACCGAGTCATCATCGGGCTCCTCGTGCTGGATGATCCCGTGATAAAGCCCCGGGAGTTCGCGGAGGTCGTGCGGGATGTGGAACTGGGATTTCCGGGCCGGTTGGTAGCGGACGAATTGGCCTGTGCTTGTGAGCTTTGGCGGGATTGTGGGGAAGGTGGAGGGGTGGAGGGAGGTGAAGATCTGGATGATGGGGGGGCATTTGAGGAGGCCGTGTATTGGTGGGGGGTGGCCTTGCGAGGAGGGGGCACGGCGGTGTTGCTCGAAACTACACCATTGCAGCATGTTGGCGATGGCTTTGTCCCAGTCGAGGTCGCCGACGGGGCAGGTGTAGATGTGGGTGAGGAATCGCGCGCCCTGGATGGTGACGGTGTGCATGTCGTCGGGGAAGCTGAGGACCGTGGTGCCGGTGTAGGTGTGGGCGATTGGGGCGCTCCAGTCTTCCGGGTTGAATTGGGGGCAGGGTGGTGCTGGGTCTGCTGTTGCACACTCTGGTTTGGATGGAGGTCTACTTTCCACCGGAGACGTGTCTGAGCTTGACGTTGCCTCGGACACTGAGTGTGCTGTTGGTGGAGCAGATGTCTGGGATGCAGCGCTGGATGATGATGCCTCTGTGTTGTTTGGCTCGACTGAAGGAATCCTCGGCTCGTTGGTCGTGTGCTTGGATGGTTCCATGTGATTGTTGGAGTTGGAAGTCAGAAAATTTCAGGGTACGTTAGAGGTGAGTGATGGAGAATGTTTGGCAAACAAAGGAGATTTATACCTGACAACATGGATGATATATGATCATATGTATCTGGTGCCGAACAGCAAGTAAGACATGATGACGGAGAGAGCTGTTTTATACACCTGAAGGCCTCTTTGTCTCTGTCTTGGGTCTGTCCTGTTGAAGGATTCTCTTCTTTGTGAGCTGCATGGTGATTCTCGCTGCACCTTTCATGGTGAGTTCCACCCCAACAATAAATGGATGTTGATAAGACATGGTATGAATGATATCAAGTTGGGTGAGTTGGGCAAGTTGGATAAGTTGCGGATAAGGCTGGATCCTGTGAGATGCTAAGCCTTGGTGCCTGGGGCTTGAGCGCGGGGGGTTCCCGCCATCACCTGATCCAGCCTCCAATTGGGATTTCATCCAATTCTGCAGCCAACAACCGTCGATCAAACAGCATCATGCACTTCCTATATACCGAAACAGGATATCACGAGCCTTGGGTTTGGCCTGACACATTGCTTATCCTTGAGACTTGTCTCAGGAGGCACCTACCACTGCATAACACCTTTGGCGCGAAGCACAGCCCTCTTGTGTGATGATGTCGCACCGGCTGCATCGCCCCCACATAAGACGGCGGGGTTCATCATGATTTGAGTTGTAGAGACTCCTACCAGAAGCAGAAACTTTGAGTGGGAGATAGTGTTCGTTTGTCGATATTAAGCTGCTTTGCCCCGCACCTCTCAGTCTCCAAGCATGTGTGTATTTCTTGCTATACCAGCAGCGCTTCCAAGATCATCATGTCAACCGCATTCGTACTTACAGGCCTTCAGGATGCCAAAGTATCGAGGCCCGTCTTCATGGTTTGTAGCCTTCCTGCTAGCTTCGGAACTCATACATCTGACAGCATCGCTAGGGAGTCCTATGGACCTTCACCGCATCCTCGACGATCTTCGTCGTCGCTCGCATCGTCATCCGCCTGAAGACCTTCCGACGGCTCTTCGTCGACGACTTCTTCGTGCTCCTGGCCTGGATACTTTCTGTTATCACCGGTATCGTCTGGCGGATCGAATCCCCGGTGCTCTACGAGATGTATGCGCTCAGCGCCGGCAAAACGCCCTTGACGCCGGGCGTCGTCCCACGATTGAATGCGCTGATGCGATTCGAAGCCCCGTTCATGGTCCTCTTCTACACCACGCTCTGGTGTGTCAAGTTCTCTTTCCTGACTTTCTTCTACAAGCTGGGATCCAAAATCCAGACCCATCGCAGATGGTGGTGGGTGGTCTCCGTCATCACCCTGGCGGTCTGGGTGATTTCAGTCGGAGACATTGACTACCAATGTAGCCTGGGAGGCGTGGAGTTTATCTTCGGTGAGAGCCATGCCCTCCTCGCTCTTTCACCCTCTCTGACATGAGGAATAAGAACAATGTAGCAAGCCCTACCACATCCGCTGGCAGAACGGCACCTTCTGGGCCAATTGCGCCGGCGACGTGATCACCGATCTTCTTAGTGAGTAGGCCTGCTAATTAACCTACACTTCCTTTCTCAATCCGCTAACAGACATAGTCCTCTCAATCCCCACCCTCATCGTCTGGAATGTCCGAATCTCCCTCACGAAGAAACTAATCCTCCTCGGCATTTTCGCCGCGAGCATGGTCATCGTGGCCGTGGCCATTATCCGCGTCGTCACCAACCATGCCCTCGACCACAACATGGATATGACCTGGCTGTGGATGTGGAGTTTCATTGAGATGGGCACCGGTAGGTTTCTGTCACCGCATGGCTGGTGTCCATATACTCTTGGTGCGTGGTTTCGCAGTACTGACCATGTATCAGCGATCATGATTTCCTGCGTCGCCTCCTTCCGCCAGCTCTTCGTCACCTCCCAGAACCAGCACTTATACGGCCACTCCGCCTATCATCCGGGCAATCCCTTGCTCACAGCCCTGCGGCTACGGCAGGCCAGATCCCAGGCTGCCGGCAATAAAAGCTGGCGCGGGTACGATAGCGGCTCCCACAAGAGCGAGACGGCTTTCGTGGCGGTGGAACAGGTGCAGTCTCGGGAGCAGGGTGAGATTGCTAGCATCCGAACGGAGAGTGATGCAGGTAGAGGGCGGTTTATCGAGCATGTCACTGTATAGCGTGCCATTGCTGCTGGGGCTTGGAGCTTGGGTGCTGGCTTCGTGAGGTATGATTTATGTAGAATGATGTATGAGCTGAATGTGATTCAATGTTAGGCTTGATGGTTGAGGGCCTGCTGTGTTTACATATGGGGTATTTCGCGGTGTGAGCTGCCTTGGATCCTTTCATTTCGATGGGAGAGCTTATACCTTGGTCTATGTCTCATTCCCTTGGGCTCATTCTCTAGGCAATGAGAATAACAAGGCCCGCTGATATGAGTTGATACCCATGCAGGTGGAAAGCCACCGCCCATTAGACAAGTACCGCCGCCTACCTCAACAAACCAAGTCCACGCATCCCACGCGAATCCTCAATTCCCCATGAAACTCATCTTTAGCAACACAACCTCAACACCAGCTCCGTCCGCCCTCCCTCTACCCTCCTGTATAATCTCCTCACAAGCCCACAAGCCAAGCTATGATTA
>NW_020291569.1:0-62771 GCF_003184765.1 Aspergillus aculeatinus CBS 121060 | reverse complement strand
CCTGCTCCACCTGCTTTGTTAAATTGAGAGGGTCGGAGCTTGCCAAAGACAGTCGTGTCCGTTCAGG
The DNA here is from genome assembly GCF_003184765.1 of Aspergillus aculeatinus CBS 121060. NCBI lineage: Eukaryota > Fungi > Ascomycota > Eurotiomycetes > Eurotiales > Aspergillaceae > Aspergillus > Aspergillus aculeatinus. Next base: position 62,704 of record NW_020291569.1, on the reverse strand, counting down.
AAAAAATTTTCCCTTCTCTGTCGTTCAAGGGCCCAAGAACTTATTTCTATTCCCTGTCTCCCTCCAAATTCAATTTGCGCGCCGCTCATGCTCCGAGCCTGCACCACTCACATCCACATTCGCTATCTTTATTCTCCCTTCTCCCAGTGTTTTCGAGCCGAACAACTATCTTAAACTAGGAGCATTTCTCTCTCGGTTGCCAATGGCGGTTTCAGCGTCGTCTTCTGAGGTGCGGCAGGCCCTGGAGCGTGGCCGGGACGGTCATACCGATAAGGCAACGAATGATACCCTGGAGGCAGCCATTGCAAGCTTATGGGACAAGATAAACACGCAGAAGGATTATGTACTCGATCGCGACGAGTTTGCCCTATTCAACTACTTCATATATCGGTACAAGGGCAACAACGTCGCACAACGGACCGTCGCACGGTTCTGGGATCATTATAAGGGCGACCCAAACGCGGCAGAGAGCAAGACATAAGTGTGTTGCGCATTGTGTTCTCTTTTGACTTTGGTCTCTTACCGGCTGCAACCGTATTCTTACTGAGGATGCATCGCAATCGATTCTCCCCGCCCAATTAAGGGTGGCATGATCGATACATTCAGAATCGGACGCTTTTGGACAAGAGGACCTCAAACAAGCCCAGGTCTCAAACATCCGAATAGGACTTCGAGGGTTGTTACTTCACCCACGGCCCTCCGGCAATGAGACTCCCGTGGTCAGGGAAGGAAATTTGAAGAAAAAGAACTCGATGGGAAACCAGCCAAATGGCTTACGGGAGAGTCCTCTATCCGGTGTCGTTGTCCCTTGACCCTTGAGCGAACATGAAAACGAAGCGAGGGGACGGATGGTGACTTCTCGAAGCCACCCCGGCGGACGCCGAGTTCGCGTAACCCGACATTCACTCACATTTATTGAGCGGAGTCTCCAACCAACATGAGTGGGCAAGCCGGTTCTCGGGTATAGCCAGTCTGCCTTGAACCCAAACCGAGCGCCTCCTTCTCTACCTGCATGTGTGACCTTGGTCGCGGAGACTTGTTTCGGGTGCTCGGATATGCTCTTTCTCACCTCCGGGCGCTCGAAATCCATCGCTCCGTGTTCTCGATCATCAATTAGAAATCTTCGGGTCTTACTTCTCCCTTGTCGCGCGGCCCCGCGCGTTGTGGGGTTCCCTTTTTTCTTTATGGTGTGCTGCGCACAACTTGAAACATGACATCGATTGATACATTTTTTATGCGCCTGTTTTGACATAATAATCATGTTCTCTTCTTCCCCTCTACCTTTCCCGATTATCTCAGGACAATCGATGTATTTTTCTAATTATGGCTGGTACCGCTCTTGCTGTACTTTATTACGCTGCATACTTGGTGTCATATAAACCAGAGTTATGTTCTGCATATTTCAATATATTCTTGGTCACAGGCAGAGGACACGAAGGACTGATTATCTGAGAAGTCTGTTATACTTTAGGCTCGATCGTATCATTCCCCAGATCACTGTTCCGTATGGGAAAGCTATATGCACAAATCGCGGAATACATACGAGTGATGCACGGATGTCCCTTATGTTTCATCTCAAGCGAGACCAAAATTGCTGCAGTATGTGCCCATGGTGTCATGATGGAGGCTACAATCCATAAACATGGTACGAATGCATTCCTCCGCCCACATCTTCGCATCGGAAGGCGGGAAAGAATAAATTCGGTACCACAAGGCCCCTCCCTGCTTCGACGGCTTACGGTTAACATGAATAAGGTAACAGCAACAGAGGCCAGGCCTGCGGCATTCAATTGGCTTTCCAGAGAGCACGTTGTGCCCTCAAAGACCATTTTTGCAAGCCAGCCCGATTTTCCACCCTTCAAGCAGTGGACAAGCTCATCGGCAAAGGGTAAGCAGACGTCACTAGGCTGTAGGTGCAGGCGACATGATGCCAGTGCACGACGTACAGGCGACGATTGATCCGTCCTGAAGTTGATTGTCTTCTTGCTTCCTTCCATTTCGTCGCGGGCATTGCACCTTGTTGCATCCTCGCCATGAGCAGAGAGAAGGAATATTCGTTACACATTCCTTTAGATGAAGGTCCAGCACCTACATGCCATCTACACCATGAAGTAAAACCCACCTCCATATGCTGGTAAGTCCAAACAACACACAAACCCAGGGCTTGAAATTTTTCCAGAAGGGACAATCTAGACGACATTGTCGGATATCCAGATGACATAACGTGCCAAGTATACACTTCCAATTATTTATACAAAATAGCTCTATGGCGCGTGACTGCTCTATTTGTTGGCCGGGGAATCAGGTTGGATCAGTTTGTTGGAGTCAGATGAACGGGTGTCGTTGGCAAGCACATCCGCTGGTGGATCTGCACAGAAAGAACACATTAGCCCCAGTCTCGCCATTATCAGTGTTTTCGGTCACTTACCTGTCCTAGCAAACGCCGCTCGTTGCGCAATATCGACCTGTTTGACCTTGCCGGCTTCAACATCCGCTCTACTCAAACTGAGGAAGGTCTTGGGGAGGCCCATCGAGGACAAGAAGCGGACACTCTCCTTCCACTCGACGTCCTTCCGGCCACTATCCCAGTTCAACTCTTCTCCCATCAGATCAATGACACTCGGCAGGGCTTCAAGCGCTGCTTCGGCATTGAGGAATGCTAGGCGGGTTCGGCGTGCGAGAACATCAACAGCAGTTTGCGCGTACTCGTGGCGAACAGCATAACGAACCTCGCCATCGATGAAAGGATAGAGGGTCGAGATGCGCTGGCCTCGAACGGGGAAACGAGCATTAGTCGGCGAAGACAAAGCCGCAACCTGCCAAGCTCGATCACCGTATGATTGTGTTAAATGCTGCGCGACATCCGTCTCGAGCCCATAATGTTGGATGAGGTTAATGAAAAGGGTCTTTGAGTAGCCATGGGCACCAATCAAACGGACCTGATGCGTCTGACAAGAGCCATCAAGAACAGCGCCGTCAGCGACTAGCCCGCTTCCACCAACACCGCTAATATCGGGAGCGTCGGATACTTCTCGGGGCTTCAGGCCAAAGACGTTGACGGCCTCGTCAACTGCCTCTTCGGCCATTTGCCGATAGGTGGTCCATTTGCCACCGGCGCAAGTCAACAACCCAGATGGGGAGACTGAGATGAGGTGGTTACGAACCAAAGCCTCAGAACTCTTGACCTTAGGATCGCGTACTAAAGGACGGATGCCGGACCAGGCGGCGAGCACATCACTTCGCTCAACGTTGATGTCAGGGGCCAAGTACCGACGAACTTCGGTGAGGATCCAGTTTATGTCTTTCTCGGAGGGCTCTGGCTGGGTAGTGATTTCAGTGGGTTGATCTGTGGTGCCAGCAATTGTGTTTCCCTGCCAAGGCAGGAAGAAGATAACTCGGCCGTCGGATGTCGACGGATCAATCAGTCCCATGTCTGACGGACTATAGTAACCAGGTAGAATGACATGGACACCTGAGCTCGGTGCCACAATTTCCTTCACATCAGGCTCGTCCATCTTTCTGATTGAGTCAGTAAAGGGCCCGGTCGCATTGATGATACCCTTCGCTTTGATGGTGAACTCTTCCTCCTCCTGGCCATTTCTGCCCTGTATTACGTCCTTGAGGCGGGCCCCGGTTAACTTGCCAGATGAGTCTTTGGTCAAGCCGGTAACCTGCATGTGATTGACGACAGTGGCGCCGTACAATGCAGCTGTCATTGCAAGGGAAACGTTCATTCTCGAGTCATTGTGAGCACCGTCTACCCACGTAAATCATTAGAGCTTATACTAAGATGCGGAGCGGCTGCTAGCCTCGTGACGGAAGATACATACCGTAGTAGACCATAGCGCCAATCAGGTTATCCTTCCTAAGCATCGGGAAAGCATCGATGGCTTTACTCTTGGTCAGGAAGTAGGAGCTCTCAATACCTTCTGAGCCAGCCAGAAAGTCGTAAAATTTAGTGCCTACCCAGAAATAGGGTGCTTGCCACCACTTCTGCACCGGAACCATGATCGGAAGCCAGCTGGAAAGATGAGGGGCAGTGTTCAGGAAGTACTTCCGCTCCCGCAAGGCTTCCCTCACGAGCGCGTACCTAAAATAGGGACCTGTCAGATCTCTCATCGGAAGCAGGGAAGTAGTTTGGTTCGACTGACTGGTTATAATCCAATTCCCATACTGCCTTTTCCAGGTACCGCACACCACCATGTACAAGTTTTGTACTCTTGCTGCTGGTTCCAGAGCTGAAATCATCGCGTTCGACGATGGCGACCTTCAATCCTCGAGTCGCAGCATCAAGAGCGATTCCTGAGCCAGTGGCGCCACCGCCAATGACGAGCAGATCATATTCCTCTGATGCATCTCCCTTTGCAGAACGCTTGAGATCCTCAATCTGCTCCAATCTAGATTTGATGCGGGGAAAACTAGGCGGCACCAGGCGGCCTTCGTGATAACCCGGGGGCGGGACAGCAGGGGCCTCGGAACCAGGGATATTGCGAGGGCGGTAAGAAATGTAGAGCACACCAGCACCCGCAGCCGTGGCGAGTGACGTATAGAGCAGCGGTCGCAGGAATTTCCGCGAATGACGGGAGGCCATGGTATGTGAAATGAGACACTAGGCACTTGGAATTTTATAGAGGTCCTCGTTGACGCTCTATTATCGAGGACAGTGCTGGATTTAAACAGCTGATTGGGAGGAGAATGGGCGGATGGCTGTTGTTAAATATAAGATATATATAGATAGATGCTATATTATCCAATGGCTCTTTGCCGGTCAGACTCAGGAGAGAGAGAGAGAGAGAAAACGGAGCATGCTGGTAATTCCAACCAAGCCATTGAATCGATGATAACTTACCTAGAATTCGAGGGCAAGATTCGTGAAGTAAGAGGTTCAAGAGGCGGAAAGTTGCGAGTCAATTGTGTATGTGGAGGGTACGGGAGAATCTGGGAGAGGAAGGGGAGATGGGAGGGGTTTGGGTGGGGAGGGAAAGGAAGATGAGAGGGATGGGAAGAGGAGGAGAAAAGGAAGAGGAGAGACAGGATGAACAGGAGGAAGAGAATGATACAGAAAAATGTTTAAGAACAATCCGAATGCCGGGCCAATGGTCCACTTTAGTACTATAGCAATTATGTTGGAGAGGGAGGAATGAAGGATAGGGCGCACTACGGTACTCCGTACTTGAAAGTGTACCCGTGTCAGTGTGAATGATCAGCTCTCAATAACCGGCTAACCTTCCGGTCTGTCCACCTAATCCTTTTTTTTTCTCCGACCAGAAAGCAGTAATAGCAGTAGGTTGGTTGGTAGCAGCAGTGCGTCATGAGCTCTGCCTCTTTTGCGACAGACAGAATCCGGGAAGGGAATTGGAGGGAGAATGGGGGCGGGTCACGATGACGGCGTCGCGGCGTCAATCAGCATTGTCCCACCAATCAATGCCTCGGCAGCTCCGGCAGTGGATGAGTCTGGGCGATGATTTGGCTGTCGAAGCTGGACACCGTGCCCGCATGTGACCAGCAAAGATTTCCCGCTAGTTCGGAACATCCCAATCTTTTCCCCAATCCGTTCTTCCCCCCCCACCCCCCCTTTCCCCTTCCCTCGTCCAAGCTTCCCTCAATAGATAGATAGATACCTTAGACATTATATCTCTGATTTCTATGAAGGACTGACTCCCTTCTCCGGGAGGGGCCCAGCCCGGTCCAAAGCATTGCCGAACAGGACTATGGAGAATTATTGATTAATTAGTCTAGTCTCTCAATAAATTTACATGTATGCGTACGGAGTACTAATAAGTTTAGTACTAGGTGTATGTCTGATGAGTAGGTACGGAGTAGTCTAAGTTCTAACTGCTAAGCCCCCTATCGATAGGGATTTATTTATAGCGAGGCTCTTCCCATCGGGCAGGGCTATAAGATGTATGATTTTCCCGACCAACTACTCACAACTGAGTACATATATGTACGGAGTACTCCGTACTACTATGTGCATACTTCCTGAGTATAGTACTCCAACCATCATCGTTATGGCTACTAATTATCATGCAGCAGATCGCCACCATACTTGTTATACGCTATCTATCCATTGCTACGGTGTCTCTTCCGTCCGCTTTCTGGTCCTAGCTACCAAGAAAAAGAACAAAAAAAAGAACAAAAAAGAAAAAGAAAAAAAAAAAAACCGAGCACCCCAAATCTCAGTCGGAAGGTTCAAAAACTCTTGGTGCGTTTAACTAGTCTGATACTCTGGTTGATGATGTCTCTCTGCTCCACTTGTCCAACCCAGACCCTGGAAGGTGGGTAAAGGTACAGTACTCCGTATTGTTGGGGCCTCCAGGGTAGACAGAACGGAATGGCGTAATACCCCACTCTCAAGTGAACGGTCGGTTCCTGGGTCGCTGGTGTTTGACTTTTGACGTCAGTCTCTCCTCCACAAATCTTGCTTGAATGCTGCTCTGTCTTTTGAAGATGAACTTCGGCCAACCATTAAGAACAACTCACCTTTTTCGGAGAACCCCCTGCTACCCACTCGGTTAGTCACCTCGGGGATGTTACTTGGAGGTATTTCAGCCCTACCTACTCACCTAGACCTCCTGCACAGCCGATTTCAGTAAACAGTAGGCTCGCTACCTGCCGAACTGGAAGGACGAAATCTTCACGTTCAGACTATTAAGACACCGCAAGCAACGCAAATAGGATCTATGGCCTTCGGCTTTGTACCTGCCCTGGCGACCGGGTCCAACCGATATGTGGAAATCCTCCAATCGGCAGCCTTCCTATCACAGAGATGATGTACTATAAATACCAGTACCTAGTAGGTAGGAATATTCTACGTATAAGTATTCAACCAGGGGTACAAGCTTCGCTAAGAGCAAAGCCCTCGGTAGCCCGGAACTTTATAGTTACTGTGCGGGCTGAAGTCTTGTTACCAACCTATTAATGACCATCTGTAACTCGTGCGGCAAGGTTCCGAATCTTGAGGTCCGGCTATGGCCAGCCTAGATGTGTATTCGCATTCTCAGTGAGGTGGACTTGTATCTGTGACAATGATCGATTAGGGGAGGGTGTGCTTTCCCATCTGAAGAATGCAATTATGCTGGCTCATCGTGCACATGTTATGGACATCGGGAGTCATGCTACTCATGATATCATGGAATAACACTCATTCATTCGGAATCGTCTGCCGATCAGCCGGGCAAACTACACCTCCCCATCTCGTTATCTCCATTCACTACGCGTGCTATGTGTCACTCGTCTGCCTTGGCCAAAGTCTGTGGCAGACTGGCAGCTGCCGATACTGCAAGAAAGTCCCAACCCCGCAAAATCAAAGTGATGTGCACTGGGGATGGGCGGAAAGTTTCCGAGTGCGGAATCTGGGCCACTCGATTGTTAGTTCCCTAGGCTGATCTACCCCGGCTTTTCTCGGTCTGGGGTAAATCTTCCATAGCCTCTGGCACAGGGATTTGGCCTTGGTTTTTTTGTAGGCACGCCTGTACAACGGAAACATTCCTCGCCAGAAGAAGAGGACGGCACTGCAGGAAGTATCACGTGGAATACCATCAATGCGCAGCTATGTTATAATAGATCCGAAATCCATCAGCTGAGTCGAATCTTCATCCCTTCAACCATTCCGACAGTGAGGATTGATTACATCAATCTTTGATCATCATGGCTATTGCAGCAGCCCTATTATCTCTTCTGGACAGCATTATCCAGTCGCCTTTGCGGGCGCTGACAGTGTTGATCCTCACGATCCCTATCATCTATATCATCCTGAACGAGCTCACTCGAGCGTCTGCAAGAGTGCCTGGACTCAAGGGTCCCCGTGGCTTACCACTTATCGGAAACCTCGCTCAGATCCGGAAGAACGCTGCAGAGCAATATCGCATCTGGTCTAGAACATATGGACCAGTCTATCAGATTCAGCTGGGAAACATTCCCGTGGTTGTTGTAAACTCAGCCGCGGCTGCGAAAACTATTTTCGGGCAAAATGCACAGGCCTTGAGCTCAAGACCAGAGTTCTATACCTTTCACAAGGTGGGTCCGTCTGCTTCCCCTTCTCCAGCCCTCTCTGGTTTTCGTTAGCTCTCCTGCACTGGACAGGCTTAACATGTTAGTATAGATCGTTTCGGATACAGCAGGCACAACTATCGGCACTTCTCCTTATAGCGAGTCATTGAAAAGGCGCCGCAAAGGTGCAGCCTCGGCGCTAAATCGTCCTTCTGTGGAATCCTACGTCTCTCACTTGGACGTGGAATCCAAAGCCTTCATCGAAGAGCTCAACCGTTACGGAAACAGTGGGAACACACCAGTAGATCCCATGGCAATGATTCAACGATTGAGCCTGAGCCTATCCTTGACCCTTAACTGGGGAGTGCGCGTGGCATCCCAGGAGGAAGACTTGTTCGATGAAATCACTCATGTTGAGGAGGAAATCAGCAAGTTCAGGAGCACGACGGGTAACTTACAGGACTACATCCCTCTTCTGCGGTTGAATCCTTTCAGTGGGAACTCTAGAAAGGCTAAGGAAATGAGAGATCGCCGAGACAGGTATCTCAACGCATTGAACCGGGACCTGGATGAGCGAATGAGGAAAGGTATACACAATTCTTGTATACAGGCGAATGTCATCCTCGATAAGGAAGCAAAGCTCGATGCAGATGAGCTCATCTCAATCAGCTTAACAATGCTATCAGGGGGTCTCGATACTATAACCACGTTGGTGGCATGGAGTCTTTGCCTCCTTTCGCAACGACCGGATATCCAGGACAAGGCCGCGAAAGCCATCCAGGAACTGTATGATCAGGACATGCCGCTTTGTGATTCGAGAGACGATCAGAAATGCGCTTATGTCGCTGCTCTTGTGAGGGAATGCCTAAGGTAATTTACAGGACATCCCTGGCCTCGACATACACACTCCTGACTATCATTTTCGCATGCAGATACTTCACCGTCCTCCGGCTTGCACTTCCTCGAACATCCATCCGGGACATAACTTATAAGAAAACAGTCATTCCAAAGGGTACCGTCTTCTTCTTGAACTCCTGGGCTTGCAACATGGGTCAGTGGCTGCGCATAACTAAGTTTGCACTGTGGCAGAGGCTAATTTCATGGAACTTCAATTAGACCCCGAAGTCTGGAAAGACCCCGAGAACTTTCGACCCGAGCGGTGGTTGGAGCAACCAGATGCCCCAATGTTCACATATGGTATGGGCTACCGTATGTGTGCGGGCTCTCTCCTTGCGAATCGGGAGCTATATCTGGTTTTCATGCGCACCTTGAATAGCTTCAGAATCGAGCCGGTTGATGAGGTCGACTGGCATCCTGTGAGAGGCAACTCGGACCCCACTAGCCTTGTGGCGATACCCAAAAGGTACAGAGTTAGATTTGTGCCGAAAAACAGGGCAGCACTTGCAGCATCGTTGGCTCGTTGATCGAGACCATGCCTGGTGGCCGGCATTTGATCGACTCGGGTCTTTTCAGAAAAAAACGTTACCCATCATGGATTTCTAGTTGCCATTCAATGCTCTATAGCATGCGCCCAATAAAAGACGGCTGTATTGCCCATTTAAATGAACCTTGCATTATCCCGTGTGTGCATATTTAGGCATTCATGTGCAGTCCTGGGCAAATCGAGCCCGAGGATGATGAAAAGCATGGTATGCCATTGATTTGAGCCTCGGGTTTCTCACTTGCCTCGACCGCCTGTTGCCTATGACGCCTGTAGAGAAAGCGCGTCGATAATGGAGAGGCTACTTCTTAGATTTCTCGTTTCTCTCCAAGCCCACGCTGTTCGCGGAAGTCAAAGCCCATGTTTGTACCGCGAAAGGGGGGGGATGTATCTCGTTTTAAGTATTTTTTGCAACACAATGTTAAGTAAGAAAGGATTAACTATAGAAGGGGCTGTGGTTTAGTGGTATAATATTCCCTTAGCATGGGAGAGGTCCGGGGTTCGATTCCCCGCAGCTCCAGCTTTTTGCTACCTCATCCCACCGATACTCCTAGTTATAGTGCATCCGGGCCACGGATGATTCTTTCTCCAATACACCCGTCTAGCGGCCTCACAAGCATGAGAGTAACATAACCGTACTACTCGGTAACATAATCGGTAAGCAAACAGATCATATAAGCGGGCGGATTACTACTACTACCGCTGTTTATTATTAACTACTATTACTAAGTATAAAGCTATATATATTTAATTTTATAAACTATATATAAAAAATCTATAAAACTATAATATTAAGATTTAACTGGAAGTTGTCTAATTAAAATATTTTATATATATATAATCTAGAATTCTATATGAACCGCAGTAAGAAGATATTTGTTTATATAAAAAAAACTATTTAAAAGCCAGCTAATCAAGTTTTTTAAATATTTATAAAATTTTATCTAATATTATTTTTTATAAATCTAAAAATTCTTAATTATTTTATTTTTTATATTAAAAATATTTTTTATTCTTAGTATATAGCTGGCTAACTTTATATTTAAGAAGATAGCTTCGGTTAAATATAATTTCAAAATTTTTAAATATATAGTTTAAAATAGTTTTTATTATTATAAATAATATAGTAAAATATTTTTTAAATATTTTTTTAATTACTAATTAATATCTCTATAAATTAGATATATTTATTCGTATTTTTAATATTAATAATAAAGCTAAAGAACTGGCTGGAGTAGATATTTTTATATAAATTTATATATAATTAATTATTTAGCTTAGATTAAATAATTTAATTCTTATAATTTTAAAATTATTATATATATTTAATTTTTTTAAAGTATTACAGCGGACTGTAGAAAAAACTTTAAAAAAATTAAGTTTTATAATATAAATAATTAATAAATATAATTTAATTTTAATTAGTATATAATATAATACTAACTATATAACTTATTAAATTAAGATATTCAATAACTATTATATTTATTAAAAATAAATAGTTAATATTACTTTTTTATATAATTTTTAATAATTAAAATAAAATACTTTTTAAGTTAATAATATTTTATATTATTGTAACGGGCGATGCTGGGGATATCGTAGAGGACGGCAGAATGTTACCGCTTAATACACCGCCAATAGAATAGTTATATTTATATTCAGTATAGCTAGTAATTAATAATAATATAATAATTATTTTTCTCTATATCATGACTACTGTTATAATAGTAGTATATCTGTTACAGACTAGGAGTCTGCTTTCTAAAACTAACTAATAATTTTTAATATATCGAGCTCGTTGATATATACAATATCGAGCTTGTTGATATACTCTATATTATTGTTTATAATCTATGTTGCGTTATACTTCTTTCTGATTTTAGTATTAATTTCCATCTTATATTGTATTTTATTTTTTACTTGCTTATTTATTTCGTTCTTTATTATATTGTTAATTTTGTTAGTATCGATTTGTTTATTTTGTTTGTATTAATTTTTTACTAAACTGCTTGTTCTATTTCTACAAAGACCTAAAACCATAATTTTATTTATATTATTTTTAATAAAAACTATTTATTTGTTTCTCGCGTCTTCTACCGTACCGAGAAACACGACTGCTATATTTTAAAAAATAGGTATTATATTTAACTCTGTTTTCAACTCGTCTGCCGTTTTTACTGCGTATAAACAACTTTACTGCAACTTCTTCTTTACTATACCGATTTTATTAAATTCTATAGAACCGTTTCTTTTTCTACTTCCGGTTGCCTGTAAATAATCGTTATTAATATAAATATATTAATATTATCTAACAGATAATATTATTTAAATCAAGTAAGTTAACTATATAAAAATATCTCGCAGAGCTTATTTACTATATCTACTATTTTTATATCTACTTTTTTACTTTTTTTTCTGGAGACCTTGACAGTAACATTCTTTATTAAGCCGAATATATTACCGAATATATACTACTATTCTTTTTAAGTACATTAACTTCCTACTCTGTTAACTGGGACTTGCATCGGTTAGATATCTATAAAATTATAATTAAGTTTTTTAAGTTCTTTTTATCTTTTCCCCAGCTATCTATATATATTATATAACTCGAATTCTACGATAGTATTGTTAATTCTAAACTACAATTTATAAAATTTCTTGGGCGAATTATATTAAAATTAAAAGTAGTATCTATTTTATTAACTATATCGGATATTTCTGCTACTGACGCTATTAATACTGCTATATCAGCTAAGAAGTCTGCTATCCCAGGTTTTTTTTAATTATCTAAATCTTTATAATTTCTAACCGACTCTGTACTAATAACTATAATTCGACGCATACTTTTATATAAATCTTTAAATTAAATAATAGCTGGAACTAGTATTACCGGTGACGATAGTAATAATATTACTTTATAAGTACCCGCGGAGAATTTAAATAAGTAAAATAAACGTCTTTTCTTCGGCCTATTCTTACTTTTTTAATCTGACTTCGCCGAACTGCTCCGAGAAATAAAAAAAGTCTAAAATAGTATTAAAGATATCTAAAATACTATTTATAAAATACAGATACAGTTTGTTAATATCGACATCTGTTTTAAGATAGTCGAACAACGTTAGAATAAGAGTTAGCTAAGACAGAAAAACTAAGACTAATATAATAAAAAAGATCGTCGCGAGAAAGATAAAAAATATTATTATCGCTATAAAAAATACTATAATAAAGAATATTACTGTAAGAAAGACAACTGTTAATAAGATAATAACCAACATTTTGCTAAAGAGTATAATTATATAGTATAAAAAATAGAAAAATATCTTACAGAAGTTTTTTGTCTTCGCGGCTGCTAAAATTAAAACCCCGATTCTAGTAACTACAGTTCTAATATAGATGGTTTACAATACTTCTTAGAAGATTAAAGAAATAAAAAAAATAGTTATAAACCTCCGCCGAATATGCTTTATAATAACAGTTATTAGTAAAAAATAGATAAGATCGGTTATTTCTAATCTAATTACTCCGATTATATTACAGTAGCCGGTGCAACCAAGTATTTCGATAAAAAATCTAGAGTCTACTATAAAAATATTTATCTTTTTATTAAGTATATTCGTAATATTGTAGACTATAAAAAAAAGCTATAATTAAAGCTAATATTTAAATCTATCTTATAGACGCTGCTCTGTAATAATATTATACTAAGATTACTAAAAAAAAAATATATAATCCGAAAGTATAATTTTAAAAATAGCTGGTTTACTGAACTATATAATTGCTTTAAGCCAGACTTTTTTGAAGCTTATTAAAAGCTTAATATATTATTATATATCTACAACAACATCCGTAATAATTGGTTAATTAATAAATTTGCTTAAAAAGTACTAGTTTAAGTAAAAGCAGCCTGTATTATTAATATTTTTAAGCATCTTTCTATAATTTAGAATTGTTTAAATCTAGATCTATATAATAGTATTTCTCGATTTTATAAAAATACCAGTTTTTCTGCCTTTTTGTATTTCCTCGAGAAGTAAATATTTTAATAGAAAAATAAAGTTGCCAAGCGTAACATACGAAAAAAAAAATACGAAAAAAAAGAAAGAATAAAAATACAAGAAAGAAAAAGAATAAAAATAAAAATTAGTAAAATTATTACTTAAATAATTAGAGCAACTGGAATTTTAATTAGAATTATAGTTAAAATTGCTTTTATTATAAAAGTTTCTAATATAAAAATTCTTAATATTAATTTTATAGCAGGCTTATCAACTAATCTTTCTATAATAACTAGTATATTTTCTTTTAAAATTATATATTATTTGTACTATATAAACAGTAGCTATGTTAATTTTTACAGCAACTATAGTAATTTGTATAGATATTTTAGCCTTAAATAAATTCTATAAAAAATATTTAAAATCGGTAACTGTAGAACCGTCTTTATATAGATTATATATATACTGTTAGTTATAATATAAGTTATATTTATACTATAAAATATAATAATACCAACTATAATTATCTTCTATTTAACTACTACGAAGACATCCCTTATTATATAACTAATAAACCCGAAATTAACTATAATGTATATAAAGTACAGGAATCCGAAAATAATACCGAAAGCAACAACAGTATATATTTTATTAAGTTAAAAAATAGAATTATAAAATATTTAATTATTTATAATAATTATTTTATTATTTTTCTATCTAATAATAAAATATATATCTATTTTTTTTATTTTAGATCTATTATCGCACCGATTATACCCGACGAAGTAATTATAAATATAAATATTATTATATCTAATATTATTGTTTCCAACCGCTTTACAGCCGAATAAATATATAATTTTAGTTATATCCAGTCTCTTAGAAACTTAAAACCAGTTATAATAAAAATCGGCTTAAATACAACTAAGAAACTAACTAATATTATTATTAATTTTAGTTATGCAAAAATCTTAATTGACGAGGCTCTTACTTGCAGTATTCCAGATATCGATATCTGTACTTTTAAAAATTTCGGAGTTAAAAAAATTAGTTTAAAATACAAATCTATCTTTTATATTATATTTTATATTAACTTTTCTGTTTTTACTTTTTATTTAAGCAAGCCTTTATATACTAGAATTACTGTTTATACTTAGATTCTGTTTAAGCTTAACACCGGCCTGCTGGTAGACAATAAGATTATATATATATAGAATATAGTTCTTGATTTTAAGGCTAATATCGGTGTTATTAAAGTCTATAATAATTTTATATTTATTACTAAATCAACTAATATTATTTAGTACTTTTATTTCCGTTGAGTATATACCGAACGGCAGATTAATATATCTTTCTATTCTAAAATTTATATATCCGTTAAACTAATATTATCTTAATCTACTTTAAATAATTATCTTTTTAATCCGACGATTATTTAAGCCGGTAACATTCAGCTTTTTATATATTTAATCGACTATAATCTATTCTTTATTGAAGCCTATAATCTATATAGCAAAGCTAGATATATTTAGTGTTATACTTATTTAAAAACAGTTGCACTCAACTATTATAACTCGGTATACCGCGTAGAAAACTATTCGGAACTTATTACTAAAACCGAGATCGAGGAAGTTAAGCTGCCCGACAGTAATATACAGTATTAGTAATATATTAGTTGTAATCTTACAGAAACCTATACTATAGCAAGTAATAATACCTGTGTAATAGCTGCTGGCGATAAACTATTAACAGCCGAAGAAACTTTTATAATAGATAATAATATAATATTATATAATAATAAAAATTGGTTTGTATTACAATATCGTCTGCTACAATATGTTGTATTAAAATATAATATTTAGACGAACGCCGACAGCTCTAATATTAATATAACAAAAATTTCGGAATCGCAGTAGATAAAAATATCTATAAAAAAAGGTTAGAAATATCAAGCTCTAAAAACTTATATTTATTGTATAAGTCCTAATAACCGTTGTATTATTAATAAAATATTTAACAAGCTCTAAAATTAAAATAAGCTGGAATATATAATCTTATATACTTCTTCTGTCTATCTAGTTTTTGTTGTCTAGTATAACATCTATAATATAGCAAAAAAAGAATATAAATAGAAAAAATATATTATTATTAACTTTCGCAGAGTAAACGCAGAAATAATATTAAATAGATATTTTATTTTACAGTAAGAAAATATTGTTAATCTAGTCCGAAAGTATTATTTTATTATAGTAGTTAATACCGCTAAGTTCTTTTATTAATAGAAAGTTTGTCGAGACCACCGAAAAAAACTTACTATTATTATTTATAGAAAATAAAAAATATTTAATATTACTATTATAGGCTTTATAAATATTTTATATATCTAGTATTAGATGGATATCAGCCTGAAGAATTTTGTAGAATTCTATTATATATATATTAATAATATTATAATCATATTCAACAAGTTCGAAGAGTATTTATAATATTTTAATTTTATATTTAATTGTCTTATAATATTAAATATAAAACTAAAATTTTTAAAAATTTTTATAGTCTTTTCTTCTGCTAAACTTTTTAGTCTGAAAGTTAATATTCTTAGATTAGTTACCTCTGAAGTAAAAATTAAAGTTATTAAAATTTTTAAGTTTCCCCGGATACTAATACAGCTGGAGTATTATCTGGAACTTATAGAATACTACTAATATTAAATAGAATAATTCGCCCAAATTGCAGATTCTTTATAATAATAAAAAACAGACTTACTTAAAGAAGAGCCAGTAAAAAGCTAATAATATAAAATATTTATAATAAGAATAATATTAAATTCTACTTTAGAAGAGTAAGATATCTTTAAAAGATTATAAAAGAAATTTACTAATTTATAAAGCCTTGTTTACTTTAATCCTAATCTTATTTTTTTTATTAATTTTAATATATCTAAAACCGGTTTTTCTATCGCAGTATATCATGCATCCGATTATATTATTTCTAACAAATCTATTCTACTACTACGAATAAAAATTTAACCGATTCTATTTCTGTTTAGATTATTACGACCAGCTGAGAGAAACTATTAAATTACCGAACTTAAAGTTCTATATTTTATATAGAAACTATATAAAATATAATATATAATCGAAAGTATTATTTAACCGCTAATAATTTTTACCGATTATTTAGCTACTATTAATCTCTTCTTACAAAGTTCTCTGCATACTATAGTCGATATTAATAAATTTAATTTATAACTAGTTAAAACTTTTTAATTTATATAATATTCTTGATTATATATTTTTTATCGATTAGATGTAATAAATACAGTTACTAATACTCTTTTAAAACTGTTTTATATAGATGATGCGCCCTAATTATATAATATCAGCCTTAACTATTATAATAATTTAGATGTCTTTTCTATGGAGTATATAAGTATATTTTATTTCTCTAATAAATTTAAAGACTATATTCGTATAAATTATATTTTTAATTTCTGTATTATATAAATTTTAAGTATTCTTCGCACCGTAAATAATATTCCAGTTTTAGCAGCGTTTTTTTATATTAAAGATAACAGCCTACTATATATAGTAAAGTCTACTATACATCCGCAACAATTAATAGTATCTGTTTTAGTATTTTATAATCGCGAAATAGTTTATAACTAACAATCCTATACTAATAATAAGAATATCAACGATAATAATATCGTCCGTATTAATAACAACGACGGCAACCCCGTTAATTAAAATAATAAAATTCTGGATAATCTGTAGCTATATATTTCCAGGCCTTTAATAAAAGAAATTTTTAAAATAGTGTATAACAACCAGAACTACTAAGATTTTAAAAAATATCTTAACTTTCTAGAAAGCCTTGTTATTTATAAAGATTGTTAAATACTATATTTATATCTATTATATTACTTCTAATATCTACTACACCGAATGTTATAATACCGATTCTTTGGCGATCTTCAACTAATAATATTATTATTAATACTGTTTTACTAAATTATAATAGATTTTATTACCGATCTTTCTTTTATTAATAAATATAACTAGCTACTTATTATAGTCGATAAATTTATAAAGAGAGTCGGCTGTATTCCGGGGTATATTAAATAAAATATAGTATAATAAAGCTAGAAAATACTTGTATATTTTTAGTTCTATAATTGGAGTATATTATATATTATAATTTCCGACAGGAATTGTTGCTTTATATTAGACGTAATTAGAGGCCTATATAAAAGGCTGAATATTAACTAGCTGTTTACTATAGTTTATTATTCTTAAACAGACGGATAGTCGGAGTATATAATTTAAACTATTAAGATTATACTTTATTATTTAACTACTAAAAATATTCTGTGGCTACGCCAGTTACTTATAATTATAGTCTTACTGAACTTCTTAATTTATACTATAACCGAATAAATACTACACAAGTTGTTATTTAAAATAGATTTATATTAACTGTAGTACTTGCTTAAATTAATACAGAAACCGGAATATCAGAATTTTTAAAATTTATAACTAAATATAAAAAAAATAATTAAGTTCGCAGCAATCCGTATAAAGTACTATTACAATTAATAATATCAGCCGAAATTCTTTAAAGAAGACGATCAAATCTACTTATATTTTTATTAAGAATATAATCTTTTTTTTAATTTAGAAATACTAATAAAGCTCGGTTACCAGTTTTCTAAATTCTATAAAGTTATTTGTTAGATAGAACGGTTAGTATATAAACTCGAATTACTAAATATATTTTGTATTTATTTAGTAGTATTAATTGTACAACTCGAGCCAGCTCCGCAGAACAACAGTATTATTACAGCTGATATTAGTATTAACAATTCTTATATAAATTTCGATAACAAATTTAAAGACCTATTCGGATATAGCTATAAAAAACTTTCTACTGTTAATAAAAACACCGATAAATAAAAGATTAACAGAATACTTATTTTATAATATATAAAATATAATAGAGGACCATATTATACAAAATATTTAGTTTACTAAAAAGATTATTTACTAAATAAAAGTTAGTAGATCTGTAATTATAATATTAATACTAATAATCTGATTAAAGAGTATAAAAAAAGAAATATAAAAAAAATTAATTTATTTATAACAGGCTATAACCGGCAGCTTATAGTTTAGTAATATATTATTATTAATATTTATTTTACTGTTAATACTTACTTTTCTGTTAATATTTACTTTCTATTCTATAGTAGTATTTTATATTTACTTTATTTTATGTTTTTTAAAATTTTATATTTATTTTATTTTCTACAACTATTTTACTTTTTATACTCAAGCAACTTTGTTTTTTTTAAAAAAATCTTTTTCTGTTTAGTAAACTTAATCCAACTTTATTTTATTATTAATCTTTTTATTTAAACGCTTTTTGATATAATATCTTTTAAAGCTAATAAAATAATAAAAAAAGATATAATAGCTTAAAACTATAATATTTTAAAAATTTCTGATTATCTACATAAAAACGGTGGCTTTAACTGCTTTAAAATTATTATTCTATTTATTAAGCTTCTATCCGAGAAATACTATATCTTCTTAAATAATTTCTGGTATATATTTCTATTTTTTTTTATATCCGAGTTTAAGAAACCTCTAATTTCTATAATCCCCGTCGGTATTATAAAAGACGATAATATTAAACTTAATAACAGTATTTTCTATAACTATATATTTTAACCTGTATATCTGTATATAGAATATAATTATTAGCTTCAGTATATAGTTACCGGAGCAGATAAAATCGCGACTAAAAATATTATTTAATATAAGAATTTCGTAAGTAAGAATACTAATAAGATAAATCTAATTAAATACTGTATAGCAGTTGCTGTTTTTAAACAGTATTAAAAGAAAGCTCTTGTAGTATTTAAGTTTTTTACTAAAAAAATACTACAGTAAAGAAAGAACCAGTACTAATAAAAATATAATTTTCTTATTTTTCTCCAACTAACTAATGCCAGCAAGAATTTTTTTAAAACCAAACTCGATAAGATCATCGAGGACTATAATAAAAAGAACAATAATAAGTATTTAAAAAAATATTCTGCTATTATATTTAATAAAAACAAAATTACTACACCCAGTAGTAATATATAATCCGGTTGCGTGAATAATCCTCTAATTAATCTATATAATATTTTCTATATTAAATAATTATCAACCGGCTACTAACTTTACGGTATTAAGTACTGTGTTACAGCCGGTTTATAAGTTATATATAGCGTTTATTACTAGCTATATAAATTCCAGAAAATAGTTAAATATCTTAAAGCAGAATATACCAAAATCAAAGATCTATATATAAAGAATATAACTATAACTATTATACTTAAATCTGTAGTTAGAGCAGTTGTTGTAACGCATACTATAATAATACAGCTTAAAATTAAGAAAAAAAAGCATCTATTACCAGAATTTTTATAAAAAATACAATACTAAAGTTAATAATCTTAAGAATATAATTAACAATTTTAAAATACAGATCCAGGCTCTGAAAAAGAGTAGTACAGCTAAAAATAATATATTTAATACAGATAAATCGTTTATATCTAATACTGTTAAAAATAAATTATCTATATCTGCTACTACAACTAATACAGACAGTACCGGCGACGAACTTACAGTTATATAAAAAAAGACTAGATATTTAAGACTCGATCTTAATAAAGAAAACCAGAAGAAGATAAAACTGTTTTATAAAAACAGTAAATTAATAAAGAAGCTCGCCGCTGTTAAAAATATTGTAAATACTAATACTATAAATACTGATATTATAAATACCGATACCGCAGCTGCTAGCAATACTAATCCAGCTACTAAAAATCTTCTCGATGAAATTATTATAAAGATAAACGCTTTGCGCGATTGTAAACAGGCCAAGTTTAAAATTAAAGTATTGAAAATTAATCTTACCAAAGAATTAGAGGCCTCGAAGCGCGTTATTCTAAAATATAACTAACTATTTAGTAACGTCGCAGTTCTTACCGCCGAATATAATAAATAGATAAACGATTATAGAAGGGTTTGCGGAGCTTTAAAGATAAAACAAAATAACTATAATATTTTAACAACCGCCCGCGACAATACTATCGCTGAATACGATGCTTTAACAGCCGAATATAATAAGCTTACTACTTAATATAACCAGCTCGTCGCCGACCGCAATACTTTAACAACCGACCGCGATAATACTATTATTGAGAGGTCTGAGGCTATTAAAACAGCTCGAATTACGGAACACAAGACTATTCTAGACTAGCTGAACAATTAGCTAATAAGCTAGAACAAAGCTATTTAGTCCGTACGCTTTTTTATTAAAAGCCGCCGTAAATAAAGGCAACAAGAACGCTGCTATACCTGGGGAGGGGGCACTGTAACAGGCGATACTAGGAATATCGTAGAGAACAGCAGAATATTACTACTTAACACACCGCTAATAGAATAGTCATACTTGTATCCAGCATAGCTAGTAATTAGTAATAATACAACAATCATCCTTCTCTATATTGTGACCACCGTTACAATTATTTAATATTTAATTATTTAATAATATATTAATCTACTAGTTCTATAGAAGTTTTTATTTTTAATATTATATTTTTTAATAAATCTTATTTTTAAAAATAATATATAGATTTAAAGTCTAGTTTATAATATTAATATATTTAATTAATATTATTTATTTATAGTTTTTAGACTGTATAAAAAAGAACTGACTGAGGTAGTTAGACTATATAATTATTTTAATATTTTAAAAAAATTTATAGTAAAACTAGTTTTATTAAAGTTATAAGTATTTTTATTTTTAATTTTATACTTTAGAATTACTACTTAAAATCGGTTAAACTACTAGCTTAAGATTTTTAAATCTTTTTATTTTATATATTTATAATTAAAAAAATAAAATTAATATATTTTAATTAAACTTTTATATTTTTTTATGAAATTATATATCTATCCTTTACCGATATTTAATAGATTATTTATATTTTACTTAATAAAAATAATATTAGCTATTTTATATATATATAAAAAGTAAGAAAATATGCTATATTTATTAAAAAAAAATAATTTATTAAATAAATAATTTTTTTAATTAATAAAAATTTTATAAAATTAATAGAAATTTAACTTTTTACAGCAGTTTCAGTAAGCTGTTTATAAAAAAATATATAAGAAATTTTAAAAATACTTGCTGTTTTTTTTTGTTCGAATTTTGCTATTTTTAAAAGTCTGTATAGCTTTTTAAATTCGCCTTTTTTAATTTATAAATTTATTTAATAATTAAGACAGTTTTAGTAGAGTTTTTAATAGTTAAATAATTTTATAAAGTTGAGAATGCAAGTGGTTGACATAGCCTGATCCGCCTGCTTACATAATCTGTTTGCTTACCGATTACGTTAAGGTGCCTTAAGAACATAAAAAGGGAACTGGATTAGATAATTTGAGATCTGCCGGTTTTATCACAACCCATGATTAGCATTCGTGGAAGAGCTTCAGGTCATGCCTATAGAGGAAGCGGTAGAGGTAAATGAAGGCGGTCATAAAAAGTTGCCACTGGCCCACATTTACATTTTGAAGGCACCCGGGCATAGTATATAGAAGTCCAGACATCTGGAAAATTAGTCGTCCAGTAGTTCGCGAACCATGACACCGCTATGAACACAGAGTCCATTGTCATTACGAAAGGATTCAAAGAGGGTGTACTGTACAGCAAGCAGGTTTTTCCATCGGCCGAATTAGACACTGCGTTGCACAGCAGCCCAGGCCCTCCTCCAACGCTGGGCGGAGCCATGGAAGGGATGGTTGATAGTGACACCAGTGGTCTTTCCCATACGGCCGGCTTGGTAATGGAAATACATGTATCTTTGTCAAAACACTTATATTAGGAGTCATTGGAGTCATTCTGGGCTGAAGATATTGTTGTTGATTAGGATTTTATATCAGTGGGTCTTGTTTTTTTATCTTTCTATTGGAGTTTATATGGTCGATACTAATGTCAGAGTCTTTCAGTATTTATTTTTGAATATAATAGCTAATGGTCACTTAGGCCGGGCTACACAAACATGTAACATGGGTGTATGCTACCTAGACATCTTCGGTACTGATAAACCAAAACAACCAGATTTGCTATAACGTAATTAATAAGCGAACGGATGAGGCAAGCGAACAGATTATCTTATAATCTATATAAAATTACTGTTAAAATTATAAGATATCTCAACTATTATATAAACTAAGAACTGTATACTAATAATATAGATTATTAAGATTATAAACTATTATTGTTTCTAATTTCATCTAGTTGTAAAGATTAATTACAGAGAAAATTAGCTATACAGTTTAATACTAATTTCTGTATTAGTATTTTGGTAATTAAGAGATATTTCTAATTTTAAAGATTTAAAGTTTTTATTTAAAATAATATAAAATAGAATAACAGATCCCTTATATATATAAGATATAGTAGTTGAGTTATTGATATTCTAAAAATTATCTTTTACATGGGATTATAGGGTGATCCGTTGGCTTGCGTGATCCGTCCGCTTACTAATTATGTTAGAGGTGTACGTACACTAGTAAACATTATATAGGCGTCTCTAGAACTTGGTAGTTAACTAGTTGCGCTGAGCAAATCGAAAAAAAGTGGAGCTGCGGGGAATCGAACCCCGGACCTCTCCCATGCTAAGGGAATATTATACCACTAAACCACAGCCCCTTTGACATGTACCCAGTCCCTAGTTGATTATATATACTGCGCTTATCCATGATTCCTTTTTCCATGCCGGTGATCTTCCATCTCGGGAATGAGCATGAATCGGGTCAGCTTCTCCAGTCCAGAAGCACCGAAGGAATTTACCACTGTGGAATACCCCATCACCCAGCTCGAAGGATTCGCATATCACACTGTCAACATTTGCCGCTGACCCACAACGATCAGATACATATCCAGCAAGTAGGGCACAAGGCAGCACATGATATTGGCAACTGGCAAGTTGAGCCCAGCACAGAAGGGGTCGTACTCGAACCCGTGCTGCCAGTGGGTAGTAGTAAGCAAACTACATCGACACTGTGAACTTCGCCTAGGCTAGGTATGAACGCCGACCTACGGACCTCACCAGGTTCGGAAGTAGAAGCGGGAAGAGGTGCAGCAGCAATTTAACATGTGACACGCCTGCGGGCCATACGAGACACCGATTTTTTCACAAGTTGAACAGTTAGAAAAGTCTTGTTTGCTCAGATTGCCACTGGCCAGAACACTGAAGGCGACAGAGCAGGAAGAGCCTCTCGGCAAGATCTAGTCCGGTTTTCGGGCAAAGGTTGATGGAAAACCAGATAGCTCAAGAATAAAAAATCATAAGCTCTGGCTTCTATTGTGTTGTTATTGTTGCGGACACACAAACCTTTTGAGTACCCGATTGGCAAAAAAAACATGACAAGTATCTCGGAGGTCAATCCGCGAACGGTACGATCCGAACCAAGCATGAACAAAGCCCATGGCTCGCGAAGCCATCATTCTTCCATGCGTCATGACAAGAGTATACGGGGCTTGGCCCCGAGCGAAAATTTCAGAATAGTCTCAGCTAGGACTGCCTAAGCTCTCTGCCCCGAGGTGGGAAAGCGCATGCTTCAATAGCTCCATGCTCCAAGAATACCCAACGACCGCGAGGTCACAGAATGCAACACCTGAGCTGGAGGTGCCATGCTCAACAGAGACACCTTTCGTCGTATCTATCATATGAGCCTTCTCTACCGGATTACGGCAGCCCATACTTGATCTGATAATCATGGAAAGCTGGCTTGTGCCATGTCTACCAATGATCGTTTATCACCGGTCCCCTGATGCATCTTGAGACTCAGCTGGTACTCTTACGAGGGTTGCGGGTAATTGTGGGTTGTTCGGATCGCTCTTGCCTGCGAAGCCAAGGCTAACAGGATTCACTATGGTTGGCAATATTAGCATAATGCATCCACCAGAACTGAGACACGAGAAGAGTAGGCAAAATGCTCACCCGAGGCCATACTAATCGCTCTCAGCACATTGTCCCAGTTCGCAAGAACACAGGCGACGGCTAACAATAGAGAGCGGAGAGATTCAGCAGCAGCTAAACGAATGTACTGGCCTGGGAACATACCTTCAGTTCCATCTCTAAGAGTTCCAATCTTGATTTCCAAGGCTTGCATCTGTTCTGCCAGTGCACAGCTCATGTCTCGCAGTTGCCTCAGATTTTCTAGCTCGGCCTTCTTTGAAGCTATACGCGCTGCCAAGGCCGATGACTGTTGTTGAGCGACGGCCGATGAGTGATTCGGCGGACGAAAGGAGGCTGCTGCGAAAGTACTCGAAGGTAGCATCGCGGCCAGCTGAAGCAACAGATATCCAGGAGTAAGAGAGCTGTCGCTGGTTACCCTACAGGGGGCCGGAAAGCTTGGAGTTGGTAAAGTGAGAATGTAAGCTCAGTTCATGTGTATGGTCTCAAGCGATGTGGAGTTGTTGTCACAGAGGTGCGGTGTCAGGCAAATAAGTACGCAATGATCCAGAACAGTGCCGTCGACTGGACATGGATGGCCAAGTGCCATCTGAGGGGCGGGACGGGGCCGCCACCACTAGTACAAAATAGGACAATTGTCAACAAGCTAAACTGCATCGTGTTTATCTGTTGCCATCCTCCGTGGGATCTTGCCCAACTCATTCTACTGTAGGCGACAAGGGCCCCATCGCGGAAATCTCTCCATCCACCCGCGTGAAGGGCTAATCAACTTGGCGACAGCTTGAGAAGGAGATTCAACTGCCGCTGTCTGCGTTTAGGACACAAGCATGGCTCGATTGAATGAATCAACGACAACAACAACGACGGAGTCCATCGAAGGCTGTAAGTTCCACACAGCAGAGTCCAACATTGCAACTCCCTCAAAGACAAGTCTCCTGACGGATAACTAGTGAAGAGGCGGTTCGTGCGGCAGAACCGTGAAATCGCCCGGGTCAATTCCATACAGTCCCTCCGCATCCGTAGCCTCGAGTCGGAGGTTTCTCATTTACTCGCCGAAAATGTTTCTCTGCGAGAGGAAGCGATAACACTTAATCAGGAGCTAGAAAGATACCAGGCTGTTAAGATACTCCAGGACGGGGTCTATGACATCAAGTCAAGACTGGATGCTAAATTGACGGAATTGACCAATCTGGTAACTGAGCTGGGTGAGCTACCGCGCGACTACAGAAAAAAGCATAATACCGCGCAAATCAGGAGCCCGACGCAGCCATCACAGTCAGCCCTTAACTGGGCGCGCAAGACCGCCGAAATGGAGCAGAATTTCGCTTGTGAGGAGGAAGGAAAGCTTCCTGCGATACTCGAAGACAAGTATTTCCCAAGAAAGACGCTGGAGTAAGCATACAATGCAGTTGTCTCTACATAATATATATGCTTACTGCTCACAGCCCGCACGAGATACAAGGTGTGCTCGACAGTGATGCTATTGATCACCAGTCTCCGGCAACTCGGGCGCTGGCCACCATGGATACAGATTTTTCAATTCCTCCAAACGAGGAGTCCACAATCAACAGGTCGCTCGAGAGTTGGATGGATCCAAACCATGCCGATGTGCTCCTTCCACTCACAAAGGATCATGTAAAAGAGGAACGCGAACTTGATGCGACGATTTCAGAGAATAATCCTGCCGCTTACGAGGCAGCTCCTATGCGAAAGAACCCGATATCTGGGCCGAGCCTGGGTGCAAAACGAAAGTTCTCGGCAGATATTGAAGACCGATTCGAGAGTCCGCTGAACGAGGACGACGATTTTGAATATCGGCAAACTCGTTCACCCCTCGGGGCAGTCGACCCAATTGACCCAACATCAGGCAGATCACCATTTAAGGAAGACAATCACCCACTTAACGAAAGCAATAAAAATGTCAAGCAAGCAAGACGGAGGATACTGAAACAAAGTAAGGCCAATGTTTAATCCTTATCGTGCGGGTCGACATCTAATCCGAAGTATAGAAAGCACCAATGTCAGCATTCCCTCGCCGAGAAAAGCTTTCGATTCCATGCTCGATGATGCACACTTTTCGCGTGAAGATGATGTCATAGCAGCAATTGGTGATAAGGGGAATGGGTCAGGCCTTGTAGAGGCCACATCATACACGCAGAACAAGGGTGAAACGCTCGGCCGAGCGCTGACGCACCATACCTCCAAAGCAGAAGCCAGGAATGTCGGTATGGCATACGAGGCAAGGAGTCTGGGGTCCCTGACCCAAATCGATCGACTTGAGCAGCCAAAGTCGGGAGCGGATATAAGGGATGCAGTAGTAGGTGGTGCCACTGGGTCATCTCGACCGACAAGGCGCCAGAGGGCTATTGTGAGTTATGCAGAGCCTAATCTGCGCGATAAGATGCGCCGGCCGACGAACGAGTTAGTCGCGGCAGTGGGAGATCGAACACGGAGAACCTCTAGCACAATTGACATCCCTATGAGCACGGGAGAAGATGGGGATGCGTATCGGCGGCGCAAGTCGGACACAGTCAAGTCGCAAGTTTTGGGTACTACAGGGACTGATTCACCGTCACCTGTGTTAAATTCAGCTATGGCATCTCCCTCAAAGAGTATGAAGATGGTGTCACAAAGGAAGCGCAAGCTCTCTCTCGCAAGCAGATACGACCATGCAACGACTCGCGAGACAGCCGAGGGGAGTAGTGAGCGTTCTGATTATCCGTTGACCGATCTCGGGATTCAAGAACATGAGCCGGAAGGCCAATATACTGCTGCACTCTCAATCAAGAATAGTTCAGACGAAGGTCTCAGCACGCGATTCACAGAGGCCCCCTGTGACAGTATGGCAAAGACAATATCGCGTGCACACAAGCCACAGCCAGCTACTGCTAGACAATCGAAGCGGCGCTTATCGAGCCTAAAAGCCTCCGAACAAGACACACTCAAGCCAGACGAGGCGGTCCAGGATTCCCGAGATATCACACCGAGTCTTTTCAAAGTATCGCCTATCAAAGTCAACGAGAGACTTGAGCAACCGGATTACGACAGGCGCGCTTCAGCAGAAATATTTCAGATTTCTTCGACTACATCCGTCTCAGCAGAGACAAAGCAAGGTGGCCGATCCCTGCGTGCCGCCGCGAGAAGGAGTACGATGCTGTAAATGTTTCGCAGCCCTGCCGACCAAGCAATACTATGTACATAATATCAATAATTAGACTGGGTTCATGTCAGGTCATAACTGCCTGAGAAGCTATGGAATGGGAGACATTGCGCGCCATCATGAGTCTAGGTCTTGAGGCTTCAAACCAAACGTATGAGAGTATGGCGTATGTGTTGAGATGAGCAACGTCATAAGGGATGAGTGGGGCTCTCTTTCGCATGGATGGCAACGCGCCACTTTCGAAGCTAGGCCACGCTGGCTCGTATAGATCAATTGGTTTATGGATGTGAATTCGATCATCACGGCTGTCCCTGGATTGACTGGGTTACTATGCTTGAATAAAGCTTGATGCAACGTTCCGAACACATGTGTGTGGGTTTGATTACGGTGAGCTTCAAGTTCTTCACGGAAATCTATTCTTTGCTTCGAGCATGCTCAGCGACCCCTTGTTGTCTTAGGCATCTTCTCGTAGGCATTGGGGCTAAATTTTCTTCGTCTTGTCTTCCCGGTATCGGAAGTCCGTTCTGATGATGTATGTCCAGGGCTGTTGTGGTCACAACTCATGTGGTGACGAGACCGCCGCCCGCCGTTACGGTGAGTCTGATCATCAGCGCCGTTATCGGAATCGGCATCGGACTCACTGGAATCAGACGATTCTGATTCTGAGCTACTTTCACCGACAGGTCGAGCTTTATGGTATATGCAGCAGACTTGAGACAGATGAGCGATGTGTTGTGGAAGGCATTGGCTTGGCTTCAGAGTGGACGGGTGCTTTCTCACCTTTGGAGCTTTTCTTTCCCATTCCTTCGTTGTCGATAACGTCATCTCTCCACTGAATATGCCGAGCTGGATTCCGAATTTCAACGTGCTCATTGGATATGGAACGGTCTTCTGCACTTTCTGCACGTAGTCTCAGAGTTGCTGATATACGGGTTGTTGAAGGGCCCTCATTGGACTCCGCTAGTGACTCGGTTCTGGAGCCACTGGTTGACGTTGGAGCTGTTTGATGAACTTGAGGCATCCTGGCAAGTCGGGAACTCGCGGTAATAGGTATAGGTGATGGGTAAGTGTCATCACAGTTGAGATATCCTGCAATACTAGTTAAGCACAGCGGGCTACAATCATTTATCAATCTAACACAATCCTTCCGTCCTCGGGAAGAGGCCGCTCTCGCCGCCCTAGGTGCAAATTAACTACGTACGTGGGCAGTTAGTTAATCCCCACCGATGAGTAAGCACTACCCTCAACTAAGTAATGACTAGTTAACTAACTGGACTAATTAGTCAGTGACGCTAACGTTAGTCAACACAATCAGTACACAGCAGACAGGCAACGCGATGAATTGGACAGACTTGTCTTGTATATCAAGTTGTATTTAGTAACTTGACACCCTTAACCTATTGCTCAAAGCATTTCAATTGCGTTCTTTTCCTCTAGTTGAATAATACCCCTTGAGGGCTCTAGTAGCAGTCCGATGTCAGAGTCACTTTGGAGCAAGGTAAAATACATAAATCATATCCTATTTCTGATGTGATAGTGAACGTGCTATTGCATAGAAAGAATATACTACTGATGTGCCATCTGGAGTTATCCTATCTATAGAGTAGTAATCTCATAATAATACATATGGAAATAAACCTCCAATGTCTCAAATCAACTAAACAATATATTAAGAATTCACAAAAGTAGGTAATTTTACGTACAATGGTACACGGGCTGCCAATTAGCTTGCGCTGCCTGCTTCTTTGATCCGATGTTCAGTCATGCCTCACTTACCTATGTCGAATCGATTGCAACTAATACTAATCTACTAGATATAGCTCGGATGCATCCTCCTTTGCCATACAAGCCTCAGGCCAGGCCGTTGGGGGAGACGACAAACTTTCAACTCTTGTTGCAGAGTCTCTCTCTAGACACATCATAGTACTATCTCGATAATACCAACGAAGACAAGCCGCCTCTATATGAATGGATATACACTTTTTGAAAGAACCTTCCTCTCTCAAGCCACCAACAAGAAATGATATTCGTCTGGGCTCCCGCTTGAACGGAACAAATGTGTACAAGAATCAATAAATTACTAATGTCAATCACATCAAGGGAGCCTCGAGATGAGATGGATTAGAATTCATTCGCCGTAGAGCATGAAGAAGAGGAAGTAGAAATTCGTGGTAAGATGACTTTGCCCACAAGCGAATTAGTCTTGATTGGGTACGATAAGCCTTGGGCTCTGGTCGAAATCAGAAACCATAATACGACCAGCCATCAAACATGTCACTGCATGCTTCGGAGTCTTTTTCAGCCTCCAAGAACAGAGAGACCTCGGCGCGCAGTTCTCTCTCCAGTCAAATCTCTTCGTCCTGGTCCATTTCAGACGGCTTCAACAGCCCTCCAACTTTCAATGCACGGTCCCGTTCGGCGGCCTTGGCGTCTCGTGCTTCCTGTTCCCTTTCATCTGCATATAGTTCGGCGTTGTCACCCGGATTTTCTTTCAAAGAAATCAAGAAGTCCCGCAGATGTGTCTTGAACTTGTTGAAATCATCGTTGTAGGTAAATAATCCAGCGACGAATTGTTTGGCCGGGATTCTGATCCAGTAGTCAGTACGAAGATTCGGAGACAAAGGCAATCGAGGAGTACATACTCTTGAAGGTTTTTGAATGCACTGTGTAGAGTTTCCGCCAAATACCTCTGCAAGAAATCTTTGTTGGTTGTTCCCATGGGCATTTGGCCAGGAGAGTAGATAGGCTGCTGCACTTTGCCGGACTCTATGAAGTAGAACATACGCGATAAGAGCATAGCTTGAGACTTGAAACCTAAGGCAGAGAAGATGAGTATGGTTTCGAGATGGGCGGAATGAAGTATGCGTACCGGCCTTGTGGTTACTATCACTGAGTACAAAGAACACATCCCCGAGGATCTGAATGAAGAACCGTTGGAAGAATGCATTCGACGTCTGAACATCCGTTTCCGCCATGTTGTTTATGAGTTCAAGGCACATTGTAAGGCCGGTGTTTTCGACTTCGCGGTTGACATGCTTACTTGCCCACATGCAGGAATCGATCACAATCTTGAACTGCGCAGGCTGCAGCTTGAGTAGGGCCGGAAAGCAATATAAATTGATTGCTTGTAGCAGTTTGAAGAACTGCACACGATGGTCTGGGTATTCATGGTAATCCTTGTTGATCATTTCCAAAGTGCATTCGAAGACACTCTCCATAATCATAGGAACCTTATCCTCCATGAGGTTCTGTCGGTATTGTTAGCTCCTAGTATACACAAGCATCTGTAGTAGTGAACAATCTAGGACATACGTGCAGCTTGTGAATGATTGTAGTCATGACACTCAGAACTTCAGCCTCACGAGCATCTGGAACATTATGATTGTAATCCACAAGAACAGCCTCAAGCAATGGTGGTACCATGCTAGCGTTCACCATCTCTAAGTCATCGGCTTTTTGCACGTAAGTGTCTATGAGCTTCAAGATCTCTTTCTTGATTGTTCTGAGCCCTCTGACTTTGGGCGTCTTGGTTGCAATTTCACCTAAAAAGTACGTCAGAGGTATGCACCACAAAGATAAACAGGGCAAAATTGCCAGTGGGCAATAAGGACGGAAAAGATGAAAGAATAGATAATTGGTGTGGGTTATTACCATCTTGCGCAACAGCATTGTTGATGAGTTGACTGGACGCCCGGTACATGTTTAACATATCATGATAAATCCGTCCGAGTTGGGAATAGAAGTATGTTCCGATCGAAGAGCACGCAGCCACATTTGTTTTCATGATATTGCCAACGATCTTGATTGTGTCACCATCCTCCAAGATTTTAGGATTTTGAGTGGCCTGTCCAATGATGGAATCCCAAGCAATATTGGGCAACGACATGAGATTCTCAATCAATCGGTCCTGTAAGCTTTTCTGGCCCTGGGCGGAGATCATATAACCGCAAGCCTCGTAGAAAGTATGAACCTGCTGTGGTGAGAGGTCGCAGGTAATTTTTCTCATATTGCGGACGATCTCCTCGATAAAAGGTTCGTTCTCGCCTGGCTGGAGCGCAACGAAGTGTCGTCGACATTTGTTGGCAATCTTGATGAAAGTGTCGCAAGCCATATCCTGAACACCTGCACGCTGTTAGAAGGAACGCTCCATGCTGGGAGTAGACAAACTTGCCTTCGTGTGTTTCATGCATGAATTCGAACAGCTTGTTAACCACCGTCTTCAAAAACTTCCAGTGTGCCTTCAGGAATCTGGGGTACTGTCCCACAATATACATGATGTTACTAGCGACGACGGCTTTGTTGTCCTTTCCGCGCTTCATCTCGGTCAGGCCAAGTAAATCCTTGATGACATTGACCAAGAATCTCTTCTCCGTCTCTTCGTTCATCGCCCCGGAGATTGACCCAATTGCCCAACAGAGAGTATTACAATTGTTCCAAGACCACTCGGACCCGTCAACCTGCTTAGCCAGCTTCTCGATCATGATGTTTTCTGTGTCGACAACGTCCAGATGAGTGAGATAAACCAGGCATTCGCGAATTGTCTTGTAGAGCTGGATAGTATCGCTCTCCTTGACAAATTCGCGAACGATCTCGCCCTCGTCGTTCTCGACAATGAGAACTTCTTCGGGCCGAACGATCTTCTCAATCATGACGGTACGTAGGCTGGAAAGAACCTCCTCGTATTTGTGTTTGCGAAGGGTGTAATTGGCTAAGGTGCTGGGATGCGGCGCGCCTCCGTTTGACAGCCCGCTTACACCCATGCTCACCAGTGGATTGATGTCGGTGATTGGAAGCTGTTGCATCTCCTCATAAAGCTCTTGCACCAATTTTGTCCAATATTCCAAGCAGATTTTGAACACCTCTCTGTCATCGATTTGACTGATACGGATCAGGTAGAAATGAGCGTGGGTGAGGTAGTCACGATTTGGAAGGGTCTCAACAAGCTTAACATGGCAAGAATATCAGTGCCTGGGGGAGAAACCGACGGATGTAGTGGGAACTTACATTGAGATGAGCACTAAAGAAGCTGCAGAGGAAAAGAGCCAGATTGAGAACGAACTCCTGATCTCGCGAATTGCTCTTGGAATATGTTGACTTCAAATCCATCGAGAGAGGTATGATTGTGGAGACAATCGTTAAGGTCTCAGTGAACATACGGACCAACTGATCATCGTAATTATAAGGATTGCCGATCTGCAGCCCACCGATCTCTGTAAGGCATTTAAGAGTTACATTGCGGTACTCTGCATTGCCCAGAAAGCGGGTCAAGAGGGTATTAATTATGGACGTTTCGAAAATGTATCCGAGCGGAATCCAGTTCAAAAACCGAAGGAGGGTCTCCAGTGTAGCTTTAATCAAAGTCGTCTGGTTCGCGTTATCCAACACTTGGGAACACAACTGGAAGATGGAGGAGAATTCGTGGGTCATAGAGGTCTTCAGGTTCCTCGCTTTCACAGAAGTCATTTGGTCCTGAGAAAAATCGAAAACCTCCTCAGACAACAAGCGGAGGATGGTCATGTTGTTTTCGCAAACTGATAGGCTCGAGTGGCACGATGAAATTATATCGTTTATGAATGTTGGCCAGTTGTGCGGCCATTCTTGCTTCAAGATCGAAACTAGGACCAGGTTCAGCTTGTTCAAGAAGACGCGTTGGCTTCTCAGCTTTTCCTCTGTTTCGGAGTTATCAAGGATGAACTGGACGATAAAATTTCGGATGCCTGGTAAAAGTCAGATAGTTCCCTATGCATCTTAATGGCACGGTCTTTACCTAGGCACTGCTCTCTCGGCAGAACCTTCCATCGTGTCATGATCACATCATCGAGGACTTGAAGAGCAAGATCTAAGCAGAGTCAGTATCCCACAAGTTTCGAGGGACACATTGTTTAGTATCGTACATTTAGTTTGTGGATATGAGGATTCTTGGAGGATATTCGCTGCGAGCATCCAGGCGTCTTCATTTTGTTTAAACTGAGAATCAAGCACGAATCAGCAAAACGCTCCTGAGATGTGCCCGTGGAAGTTGTTCACTTACATCAGTCAAGGTCTGCTCGGCTTGTTTTTGCTGTGCGTAGTAGAATTGGCGCAGATTAGTGAATCTGGGGTCTTTGGAGTTCGAGGAGTGGCGGATGATAACTCACCAAATCGCCCTTGCCCTCATAGAAGGCCCGGACAGTGTTGTCCAACTCCTGTATGGAAACAGACATCCCGCTCGAAAGTTTGACGTTGCTGTTTGGGATTAACCTCACTCAGCCTTCGAGGAGGAACGAAACAGAGTGAGTTCGAATATCCCGAGAAGATTGTGGATTAGAGAAGTGCTGGAGATAGAGCAGGTGGGCAAAATGCTTTGGCGGGGTAAGAGGCTTCCTTGGAGGGGTTCGACGGAGGTAAGGAGAGCTTGGAGCAATCTACAGTTTGAAGATGCACCATTCACGGGGGGGCTGGAAAAGTGGGGTAAACGAACCGCGAGGCAGTAGTAGCTTAAACTGATGGTTCTGGCTTTGGGATAAGGATATGATGTCTGAGGGTAGACTAAAATCAGCAGATGTCTGGCGGTGAGAAACAGCGCGTTCCTCGGGGTGTTGGCTCACTTCTTGGATTAGCTAAGTAGCTAACCACACACTACCTCACCGCTTTCAGGAATACTGCCGCCGGAGCAATCTTCGTGCTGCCATGTCCCTGCGGCACGCTGCCAGGTGGGCTTGGCGGCTCTACCTCAAACTACGACGCTTAAAACACCTTCATCATCTGAAGTCAAGAATTCAGCCTGCGTATGATAGTGTAATTCTAAACCTACCAGAATTTTTTAACAGTCCCTATCACCCGCGGTACTTCGCACGGCCTTTGAAGTCTTCTATGTCTTATAAAAAATTGTCCTTTGGCATATTTGAAGGATATACTGAACAATAACATTACAATGAATAAGCTTTACCATATGTCCTTTTCAGGTGAAGTGACTTATCGTAGAGAAGCTTAAGAGCATAGTGGGTTGGTTTCAGGGTAGATGCCAGATTGAATACAATAGATTAAGTCAACTAATGCAATTATATGACTTCCTCATAACACAGAGACTGTGCTCACCTTTATTATCTCCTCAGCAAGTGAAAGTGTGAGTGACTGTGCTCAAGTGTTTATTACTGGTGTGGATTGGTTTGTAAATAGAACCAGAACCAGAACCAGCCAGCAGCAGCACCACCCACGCATCAACCGCGTTCATAGTCTGCCTGCACCAATGACGGGGGGAGAAAAGGTGGCCAACATTGTGAGCGAAGGAGCCACCAGCAGCGGATAGGCTTACAAGTTGCAAGGTAACTTGACTCGGGAAAGCAACTAAGGTACTAACCCGGGCCCCGTACTAGTAGCTACTACTCCGTACCATAGCGGCCAAAACTACCTGCCTACTGGAGCGCACAGGCGGTTGGTCGGCCTCTACCTAGGTACGGAGCGGGTACGCAATCTCTTACCGCGCTTCCCTCGCGCGGGAGGCGTTAGGTTCAGAAGCCAGTTAGGAAGTGACTTAGTAGACTTCTCCCTACTGCACTGGGGACTTGTGAAAGACCAATGAATCTTGACCGTGCTTGAACAGACAAGCCGAGTTATTACTTGTACGTAAACTACCTAGGTGCAGTACGCGAGTAGTACATCCTGATAAAGGACTAACTTAGTAGTAATTAACTACAGTCAACTTGCCCACTCCCGAATCGGTACTATATACTGAGAAATAAGTTAGTGGTTGCCACCGCAGCTCCTTCGCGCCGCCTATGGCCGATCGCGCGCCAACCCTGTCCGAGCTCTCCCCATTAGCCAGCTGGCAGCCGCAGTCTTTCGCTTCGGAAGATAGTACTCATACGTACTCGGTATTGTACATGTACTTATACAGTACATACTATGGCATACCTAGTACAGAGTAGTACTCCTGTAAGGATAACTGAAGGATTCTTTGCTACAACTACATCAAACATTGTCGGTGAACTTCAAGTCATTAATGAATGTGCAAGTCCTTTGATCTTACTCAACCCCCTTTGTGACCCTTCCCCTCACCACTGACCTAAGTTCCCTCCTGCCAATTCATCCTCCCCCCTCTTGGTTAATTCCCCTCCTCCCGTTGCCAGTCCTTCCCCTGGGTTTCCTCATACATTTATTACCTACCTTGCTCAGTAGCCCTTCTGTTTCTTTAGCTCGAACCTACGGCGGCTTACTCGACAGCTGTCGACAATAACTGTGTTATTGGTTCCTGCATGGATTAACTTGCTTTTCTGTCCCCATCATCCGGCGGCAAAGAGTTTTATACTAATGCGACTCTCTTGACATCTTACTCGCTGATTTATAATTACAGTCGCTTACTTCCACCTTCGTCCATTGACTGCCCTACTTACTGGAGACCTCCCCCCCCCTCCCACCTGATTTGACGTTCCTCCTCCCCTCCCCTCCTCACCCTCTCTCCTCTTTCCGTCTCCCATACTCAAGACGCTACTCCAAGCCGATACCACTCAATCCCACTCAATGCGCAGCTCTCTACGACCGAGACATAGAGCAGTCCCACCATAGTCTTTACCTGACTGCTTTAATCCCAACCTAGACTACCACCTAACCTGAAAATCCGTTGACGACTCCCAGCGCCTTCAATAATAAAAGACTGGCACCTGCACTTCTTCCCTCGGTTTCACTGAGATTTAACCTCTAGTCCCGATTCTATCTTGGTTATTTGCACTTCATATATATGAGGAATCAGCACTGCTTTCCTTGAGGCCGTAGCGCAAAGTCCCTGACAACCATACAAGCATACATCTGCGGAACGTTTGCTACTCTTGCCTCGCCGATAGCCGAGTATTGGTCGCGATATATGAATGTCTCGCTAGACAGTTGGACTTCAGTGTCACGCGATTCGGTTTGAACCACTCCAATAATCCAATCACCCGGGGCACGAATCGCTACCACGACTGGGAGGGTATCTTTGCGCTCTGTCTGAGGGATCATGACCCTCAGTAAATGACTAGTAGGTTTTACGACAAGTCAATGACTGGCATTCCGTGCTACAATCGTGTTTGAATGGCGACGACGATTCCTGAATCATCATATCACCAATCGTCTCATACTTGATATACTTCCACTGCCTGGTTGGATCTGATTCAGGCAACTACAATTGGATCATGACTACCGTGGCATCTGCGTCGGTGATGCAAGACCACGAGACCGAGAAGGAATCGAAGGCAGGGAACAGCCCTTCGCGATTCACAGCAGTTAATGGCAAAGAATCGTTGGGCAGTGGCACAGCCACTCCCATCACAAGCACAAGCAGGATCTCTGCGCGTGAGAATCCGACTCTAGAGAGTTCCGCCTCTGACAGAACCCCGAAAAATGGTGCTCATGCTCCTTCGCGACACGATGAGTCTCCGAGGAATCCTGGGTATGCAGAGCGGGATAGCGCCGAATGCGACCAGGATGACCAACGATCACGCCGTTCATTTTCTTCCGCAGAAGCCCTCGGCAGAAGTAAGCGCAAGAGATCGGGATCAAGAGAAGAGCATGAAGGCCACAGTATATCTCATAAGGCACCTAGAAGCCCAGACCCACGCCCAGACGACAGCATAGCATCAAGCATTCAGCCGTCTCCGTCGAACGGCGTTGTAACATCTCAAGGAGAATCCGATGTCAAACAGACGCCTACTCATTCTCGACTGGACGAAAATGGCGACATTCGCACAACATCAACAGGCA
The DNA here is from genome assembly GCF_003184765.1 of Aspergillus aculeatinus CBS 121060. NCBI lineage: Eukaryota > Fungi > Ascomycota > Eurotiomycetes > Eurotiales > Aspergillaceae > Aspergillus > Aspergillus aculeatinus. Next base: position 25,355 of record NW_020291569.1, on the reverse strand, counting down.
CAGCGTGGAATGAGATCGATTCTCAGTTAATTAAGCAAGCGCAGCGTGCGCAGCATCTCGATGCTACGGACGCCCAACTGGCAGAAGCGCTTCAGCGAGAGGCCAATGGTCATGAGTCGCCAAAAGGTTGGAGCACTAGCAATCGTCCAACGGAAAGTTCTGTGCAGAGTGAACAGTCCGCCTCGATGCCAATTATTTCACAGGAGCGGGCACACCCTGCTGTTCAGGTCGCACCAAAACGAAAACGTGTTTTTAGTAATCGAACCAAAACCGGCTGCATGACTTGTCGGCGGAGAAAGAAGAAATGCGACGAGCAGCACCCTGCTTGTAAGTCCCATACACTACTACACTTTAGCGTAGGATATGTTTTTGGTTACAATGGTCTCAATTCTAACACCACATAGGCAACAATTGCATCAGGGGAGGATTCTTGTGCGAAGGCTACTCATCTCGGAGCACATGGCAGAAGCCGTCACCCTCAAAGCCACCTGTACCTCTACAATCGAAAGAGGGTTACAACGAAATAAGTAGTCAATATATGCATGATATCAACCAACCACATGAAAGGCCCCCAGCCTTGACGGAACATATAGAAACCAGCAAGATGAGACCGATCGTCGTTGAAGATGCCGACCGTTCTACTTCCCAATTCAGCACCAGTCCAACAGGCGTTAATTCTGGTCGTGGTTGGACTAAGCGGACATGGGGAGGAAGCAACCATCCGGCGTATATACCGGATCATCTAACGAAGTCAGACTACCGCGATGTTCCATCAATTCATGAGCTATCTCGGGAGGGCCACTCGAAGTCAGATTATGCCATCGTACCGCCAATCAGGGAACTCTCTCACGGCAACCATCCAAAATCAGGTGCTTCCCTGTTCCAAAGTGGGATCGATCAACGACCGGCACACAGCAGCAATCTAGATACCAGCAGTCCGCAGGCTCAGGCACGCATGGCTTTGAGTATTGAACATCAGCTGTCTACACGGACCGTATCCGGGGAGGAAACGGAGAAAGAGAAAATGATGCGCGGCGAGCTTTACCGGCCCTACGATGTTCAACTTGTAGAAGAAAGGGACCGTTGTAAGGCTGCCTTATGGAGGTTCAACAATGCGTGCAACCCAGTATCGGGGCTTAGCACTAAGGAACAAATGCGCCTGCTCAGAGAGGTTTTTATCCCTCCTGTCTCGGCATCCAATTCCCCTTCTGGCGCTTCCACATCCCGTTCTTCTGGGACAATTGGCCAAGGTGCAATTGTTGAGGCACCTTTTCACTGTCATTATGGTTACAATGTGCACCTAGGTGAAGACGTTATGATTTCCGAGGACTGCCTTTTTGTGGACGACTGCCCCATCACCATTGGAGCGCACACGTGGATCGGTCCTCGAGTCACGATAATAAGTTCGACGGCTCATGCAAATATGCAAGAACGCAAAGGCTCGCAGAGTCGCTATCAAGGGCGCTCCGTTGCTATTGAAGAAGATTGCTATGTTGGCGCTGGCTGTACGATCTACCCTGGTGTCCGTCTTCGCCGCGGTGCATACGTTGCTCCAGGTGAGGTGGTAAAGTCCGATATAGTAGCCTATGGCTTTCAGGGGTTGAAGCCTGGGTATATGTGATGTATGAAAATTAACTGGCATGACGGAGAGACATGTTCTTTACTATCGATTTAGATTGCTGAAATATGTAAGCTCTGAGTTTCATTGAACTGTCTATCATGCTAGTTAAGAGGAACGAAACCTACACAGTATACTGAGTCTCCGTGCTTTGCCCACGTTGGAAACCAACTCTATATTTAAGCTAAGTGTATTAGTGCGTGCTCTTAAACAAACAACATGTTCCACTTGTCTGGTTAATATGACTTTGGGAGCTCGGTTCGGTGCACACAGAGCAAGCATGAAAACCCGTGCAACAGGTGGTGGGTCACCGTTCATATCATACTTAGTGCAGACTGACTTTGCATTCAGCCGGGTTCCCTCATCGAGAGGACCAGTGAATATAGGCTTGAATCAAGGCTAGACTTCCGAATATAAACATACAAGGCAGAAAGCACCTCACATAGGGAAGCTCTATGAGATGGAAGGTATCGCAGATTTCCGCGCTGACACATGGCCCCGAAGCATGGTCATAGCCAATCCAAAAACTCCGGGACAAAGTAGCTCACAACAATTCCTGCACCAGCTCTCAGGATGCCTTCTGTACTCTCAAACGCCATAGATTTCAGATCGAAAACACCAGCTTTTGCCCCTGCATGTATCATGGCATATTCGCCACTAACTTGATATGCTGCGATGGGCATGTCCTGCGCAAGCTCTTTCGCGTCTCTAATTATGTCCAAGTAACTGCTCGCGGGCTTTACCATGATGATGTCAGCGCCCTCACTAATATCCCTCTGTATCGCTCGCCGAGCAAGTCCCCTACCCCCGGGAGGCAGCTGATAACACCTGCGATCACCAAAGGAGGGGCATGAGCCTGCTGCATCGCGGAAAGGGCCGTATAAGCATCCACTGAACTTCGCGCTGTAGGACATGAGGAGGACCCGATGAGCCATTCCAGCCTCAATCAGCTTGAGTTTTATGGCGCGTACACGTCCATCGTTCATGTCCGATGGAGCAACGCAGTGGGCGCCTGCTGCAGCGTAGGCCAGAGCGACATCAGAGATTCGATCGACGGACTGCGCATTATCTAATGTGCCATCTTCGCGAAGAATCCCACAGTGACCATGAGATGTATATTCGCAAAGACATACATCAGTTACGATGTAGAGCTGGGGAAAACGCGATCGAAGGAGGCGGATGGCCTGGACTACTGGCCCGTTCGGATCGTCCGCGGCAGTCCCAAGAGCATCTTTGGCGGACGGGTGCAATGGAACTCCAAAAAGGATTACAGATCGCAGTCCTTTGTGAACAAGGGGCCTCAAGAATGTAACCAGGCGGTTCAGTCCTCGACGGCATTGATTAGGGAGTGACGGAATTGGCGTCTCTTCATCAGGATTGTCCGTGATGAAGAGCGGATATATGAGCATTTCCTGTAGCGAGTTAGATTGTAAGACTAAGCTCCTACATGACTACCGACCTTGGTAAGCTGCTTTTCGGCTTGCCATGATCTGCTTAAAGGATGGCTATAACCCGAGTGAAGCTGGCTGGAGATATCACCAGATATGCTGACGCTGGTGGCGGCTGTACTGGTATAGGAGCGAGCAGTGGCCTGGGATCGGGCGTGGGATATTTGGGAACTTCGGTCATCATGCACATCTCGGAAGGCGAGATCTGAGACAAGATTGGAGAAAGACATGGCTAGGTAGCAATCTCCAGTCTATTGCGATGTTGGGATATGACTTGTGATGATATATGTTGTAAGTGGAGAAAAAAAAGAATTCCACTATTGCAGACACTTCAGTTTTGGAATGCTGTAAAGTGCTTTGAGATTTGGCCACCAAAGGCCGTTGTTAGACTTCTTAGTCAGTAGTATTACATATAAACCAGTATGATTCGCTGCGGACAGTATTGACAGGGTACTCCGTACCACCAGCTCAGGGAGGGAGGGTCAGAAATTACGGAGTAGTGCGGAGAGATTAGAACTATGTGCCCCCCCGGGGACCAGCTCAGCGTGGTCCGGAAAAAGTTCATCGTAGCCCAAAATCTCTACCGCCCAGGGCAGAATTTTGAATCATATTACTTTGCCACCGCGGCCGCCAGTTACCGCGCAGTTTAGAGCCCAGGTCCGTTGTCAGTGTTCCTCACCAGGTGGCCCGAAGGCCTCGTGGCCTGAAGGCCTCTGGATATCATGGCCTCGATATGACGAATAAAAGCTTGCTGTCGAAGAAAGCCAGTTGGCTGCAGCCCCCGAGAAAGGCAGGAAGAGGCAGCCTATTAGTATGCGGACTGGCTGGCAGTATACTAGTAGTAGTTATATCTTAATAAACATAGTATTAAAGATAACATTAGTTAGGCTCTAGAATCAACTTAAAAATCTTATATATAATATAAAGCAGATTATTTATTTTACTATTTTCTTTCCGAAGAAATACTAAAAGTTGGTAATTTTTTTTAATTTAAAAAATATTTCAATAAAAAAAGTTGTACTTTAAATATTTAATAAGAATATATTTAACTAATTAGAATTTTTATTTATAGAAATATATAATTAATTTAATAGTATTAATAATCTCTAAATATATATTTAGAATAATGTTATTAATTAGTATTTAGATTAGTATTAAAAACTATATCTAATATAGATTTATATATAAACTAAAAATATATTTATTTCTTATTATATTAATAAAATATAATAAATACAAAAACTATATAAATTACTAGTTCTATTAGTTTTTTATTATCACTTAACTAAATCCCGGAGCTATTAATATATAATAAATATTAATATAAATATCAGACCGCACAACCGAACAGTGCAGCCGCACAACCAAACTATAGTCTTAGACTACAGACTGGACTGCTGTACAGTAGTAATATATATATAATATGTAATATAGTTTTAGATTATATTACAGGCTGCAGTCTTTTTTAAAATATAGTATATATAATATATAATTGTTAAGGGAAAAGGTCAGTTAGGTAGGAAATAGTAGCAGTACTACCTGCACTTATGGCTGCACTTATAGAGGCTGCTGCCTACTGTAGCAGCGGCTATATATCTAATATAATCTAAATAATATTAGAAAATAATATTAATAAAATTATTATGATTAAATATTTATATTTTAGTTTATAATATATTAGTAGTATTTTTATTTTATTTCTTATTTCTTATTTCTTTTTTTTATTTTTTATCTTTTATTTTTTATTATTTGTTGGAGTTTCAGTTCTTTCAGATAAGGTTCAATTAACTTTCACTTTTCCATACAAATTGTGTGTAGAAGTGAGGTGAAAGTAAAGTTAAAGTAAAAAATTATAAAATCAAAAGAATTAAAGATTTAATAAATAAGAAAATAAATAGAATAGCAAATTTAATATATAATTCTAATTAATAAAACTAAACTAAACTAAATAGAAATAATAAGAAATATTAGACTATTTAAACTATTTTTTTTATTTACTAATTTTCTAAACAGAAAACTAGAAATATTTAATAAATAGAAATAAGAATATAAGAATAAAATAAATAAAATAAACTAGAATAATAGTTCTTATTTAAATAACTAAATTAAAAAGACTAGAACTTAGAATTTTAATATTTAGATAATCTTTTAGTCTAATATATTCCCGCAGTTTTAAAAAATAATAATTTCTATTAAAATTAGAATAAATAGATTAATAAATAAATAAAATAAATAGAATACTAAAATAAAAAATAATTGATTAATTAAATTTTTATTATATTAAATTATTAAATAAAATATTAGTATTTCTAACTGCTAAATTACTTAATTAAATTATTTATTTTTATTTTATTAATTAAAATTTAATAAATATTAACAGTTTTATTTAGAGTTTTCTATCTAAACTAATAATTAGCTATATTAATATATTTTAAACTAGTCTAAAAAAATAAGACTAATTAATAATTAAATTATTTAAATATTATTATATAATATTAAAAGATAATATTTAGAGTTAAACTTTATTTATATAAAAAATTATCTTTATTAAAAAAGTTATTTAGCTAAGATACTTAGAGCTAATAGTTTTATTTTAATTATTAAAAAAATTATATAATATTATTTTTTACTTAGCTAATTAATTGATCTATTAAATAAATAAATAATATATTTTATTAAGTTAGTATAATCTAAATTATTACCGAAACTAATATTATTAATTATATAAAAAACTATCTATTTAAAACTAAAGTTATATTTAATAATTAGATTCTTTATTTTTTCTAAATAAAAGATTAGATAATCTATTATTTTAAAATATTCAGAGTTCGGATTAGTTAAATATTCTATAAATAAATAATATAATTTAGCTATATTAGATCTAGTTTTATTATACAATACCTACCGCTACAGCAGCTTATATCTATTATTATGGCAGCCTGCTCCTGGGTTAATATAGATTTATTAGATTTTTAATCCGAATATTTATATTATTATATTACTTATTTCTTTTTTTATATAATATATTATTTTAGGATTTTTTAAAAAAGAAGATTTTTTAAGAATTAGTTTTAAAATTAATAAAAAACTATTTTTAACTATTTTATTTACTTTATTTAACCAGTATGTTTACTATATTAAATAATTTCTAATAATTTTTAATTCTTTTTTTAGTTATCTAAAAAGAATAATATATTACTAAATAAATCTTTATTAAAATTATTTTAAGATATTTTATCTATTTCTAAATTATACTATTTAATTTAAATAGATATTTAAAAAATATAAGCTACTATTTACTAATTAAAATAATTAAAATAATTAAAAAAACAGATTTCAATATTATAAATAGAATATAAAAATATTAAATTTCTAATAGAACTATATTAATATTATACTAGTTTAATTTTATTTTCTAAATATAAAAAAAATTAAATTTAAAAATTTTTTATCTTTTTTTTAGTTTAGTTTTTAACAGAGAATAGAATAAATTTATAATTTATAATATACTTTTAAAAATAATTAACTATTTAAATTCTATTTATTAACAGAGATAATACTAATATATTAATAAAAAATCCCCGAAAAACTACTAAAATATTAAAAAATTATAAAATTATTTTATTTAATAATTTTTTTTAAAAATATAGTTATTCTATAGTCTAATATTATAAAGCAGCTTAAATAAACTTATTAATAAAATAATTAAAATTTAAGAAAATTTTATTTTTATTTAAATATTTTAGAATATTACTTTAAGTCTAAATAAAGTAATAAATATATCTTAATCTTTTTTTTAAGCTGGTACCGGAACTTACTTAATATATTTATAAATATATACTAAAACTACCGGATTTTTTAAAAAAAAATAATATCTATTATTATTTATTATTAAAATATATTAAATTAAAAAAAATAAGATTTAAAAAAATAAGAAAACTATTGAAATAAAAATTTTAAAAAATTTAAATTTTTATAGTTAACTAAATAAGTCTTCTTTGTTGAAATTTTTATAAAATAAAAAAAAATTAAAAAAAAGAAACTTTTTATTATTATAAATATAATAATAAATATTATTTAACTAATTAATACTTTTATAAAAATAAAAATAGAACTAAACTAAAATTAATAAAAAAAGAATAATAATTAAAAAAACTTTTATATTTTTAATAAACTAATTTAAAATAAAACTACTATTTATTTTAATATACTTATTTATTTTAAAAATATACTCGAAATCTATACAGACTTAGATTTATATACTAAAATTAATTTTATTAACTATTAATTTATTTAATAATTTTATTTAAATATAACTTATTTTATAGTTCTATTAATTATTATAATTAATTATTTTATTATAAATATTTATAATATATAAAAAATTTCTATTACTACTACTAATTTAAAAAAAACTATATAATTATTTATAAAATATTATATAGTTATTAATTATAATCTAAATCTTTCTAAAAATTCTACTTTATTTTTAATAATTATTTTAAAAAGCCTATATATTTATTTATTTATATAAAATTAATAATAATAATATAAAATCTAAAAATTAAAAGTTGTATTTTTTTATAAATATATAAAAGCTTATTAAAATCTTATTTATATTTATACTATTATTAAACTGCTAAAAAATATCTAGCTACTAGAAAACAAAGCTTTATTAAATTATTTATAAATTAGATCTAATAAAATTATATTATTTTTTAAATTTTATAATTTTATAAATATATTTTTTTAATTATTTTTAATAATTTTTTTATAGACCGTCAGACTATATTATTAATCTAAAAAATAATAAAATCTTATTATATAGATTTATTTATTTTTTATTTTAAGTTAAGCTTTAATCTCTCTATTATTATATTAATAAAAATATTTAATTAAAATAAATTTAATTTTTTAAAAATTTTATAGAAGCTCTTATTTTTTTATACTAAAAAAAATAAAAATCTCTAATTATATATAAATTATAGAAAATTTAATAAGATTTTAATTAAGAATTATTATTTTTTATTTCTAATTTTAGAAATTTTAAATAGAATTATAGAAGCTAAATACTTCTTAAAACTTAATATTTAGAATATTTATTATGAAATTTATATTAAATAAAAAAATAAATAAAAAACAGCTTTCTAAATCTGTTATAAATATTTTAAATATTTAATGATATTATTCAGATTAATTAATACTTTAGCTATATTTTAAAATTATATTTATTTAACTTTTAATAATATATTAGATATTTTTTATATTATTTATTTAAATAATATTCTTATTTTTTTAAAGAAATATTCTTTTTATATTCTTTATTTATATTAAATATTAAAATATTTATAAAAAGCAGATTTTTATATTAAACTATTAAAGTATACTTTCTATTAAGATTATATTAAATTTTTAGAATATATTATATTTTTATATAATATATTAATAAATTTTCGAAGTATATCTAATATTTTTATATAGCTAATACTAATTATATATTATAAGATTTAAATATTCTTAAAATTCTATAATTTTTATTAGTATTTTATTAAAAATTATTTTTTAATTATATTATTATTGATCTTTCTTTTAAGAAGTATTTAGAATAGAAAAAAGTCTAAAAAAATAATATTAACTAATAAAAAAATAGTAGTATTTTAATAATTTTTTTATAATTTTAAGACTATATTTTTATTAAAATATTTTAATTCTTAATAAAAAATCTAAATAAAAATAAATATTTTTTAATAAAATATAATAAAAATAATATTTTAGTTAAATCACTATAAAGTATACTATTCTATGATATTTTAGTTAAAAAAATTTAATAATACTAAAACTTACTATTTAATCTTAGATTAAAAGCTTTTTTTTATTATTTATTTATTTAAATATTAGTATTAATATTTTAAAGAACTATTATATATTATTAAAATTTTTTAGATTATTAAAATCTTTAGACTTTTATAAAATAGCTGAAGCTAAATAGTTATTAAATTTAATAATATATATATTTTAATAATTATAATTTTATTATTTAATATTAGTCCGGTAGGTGTAATCCTATTAATCTATTATTAAAAATAAAAAAAACTTAGAAATTCTATTTAATATAAAGATTTTAAGATTAATATAATATTAAATAACTAATAAATTTTTAATAAAACCTTAGCTAGTTTTTATAAAATTCTATTTTAAATATAATAAGATATTTTTATAGAAGAGCCCTAAACTTAGTATTAATTTAATATTAAATTTTTAATAAAATTAAAAAAATTGAAAAGCTAATATAAAAATAGCTAACTAAATTATTAAAATAAAAATATTCTATAAATTATATATTAATATATTAATAATATTCTAAATATATAAATATAAAAATTTATTATATTCTAAAACTATTAAAATAAGCTTATTTTATAATAAATATATTAATATATCAGCAGCATTCTAAGTATATAAAAATAAAAATTTATTTTATTTTAAAATTAATAAAAAATTATATTTTCTAATTAAAAAAATCTAAAATAAAAATATAAAGATATATTATTAAAAACTTACTATTTCAGAAGATAATTCTAAATTTAAATATTAAAAAATTAATAAAAATAATATTATTATATATAAATATTATTTATATATTTCTATAAAAAAAGTTTTTAATAATATTTATTAAATCTTTATTATAATAATCAGCTAGTAAGCTATTTTAAATAATTAAGAATAAAAACTCTTTTTAAAAAAAATTCTATTAAATAAATCTTTATAAAAATATAATTATTTATATTAAAAAATATTCTATATATTAAAAAATTATATTTATTAGATATAAACTATATAGTAAGTTTAAATTACTCTTAATTTTTAGTTAATTTTTTATTAAACTATTTATAAACTTTATTATAAATTTGTCTTTTATTATAATAAAAAAATATTTTAAATTTAATTTTTATTATTATTAATAAATTTATAAAATAGTATTAATTTCTATTTATTTTATATACTATAACTATTTTAAAACTTACTAAACTTTTTTATAAAAAAATTAAACTTTAGTTTAAACTATTTTAAAATATAATCTTAAATAAAAATTCTTTTTTTACTAGTAAATTTTAATTTTAAGTTATATATTATACTTAGATTAAATTCTAATTATTAATAATATTTTAATTTTAAACTAATAATCAAACTAAAAGAATAAATCAGATGTTTAAGTAATATTTTTAATATTTTATTAATAAAAATTAATTAAACTAATCTACTCTATTATTTTTTATTTAATTTATTTATAATAATACTTTAAATTTAACTACTAGCTATTTTTTTAAAAAAATTTTATAAACTATTTATCTAATTTTTATTTTTATACCGAGGCCGGTACTTTCTAAAGAAAGATTTCTATAGCTAAAAATTAAATTAATAAATTAATTATACTATAAAAAATCTATAAAATTACTAATAAAAAACTAATAAAACGCAAAAAAATAGTATAATAAAAAATATTAGTTAAAACCTTTTAAAAAGAGAGATTTAGTAAAACTATTTATTAAAAATTTAAAAATTAAAATTTTTTTAAAAAATATCTTCTTAATATATTAGATTTCTAAAAATTCTAATAATTATTAAAAGATAAATATATTAAACTTCTTTATCTAACTACTACTATTAAATTTATAATATTTTTTATATATTATTACTAAAATAATAAAAATTTAATATAAATATATAAAACCAACTTCATCTTTTAGATTTAGAAAAAAAAGAAAAGTTTAAAATTAAAAATATTAAAAATAAATAGATTTTTAAAAATAAATAATATTTTTTAGTTCAATAGGCAGATTAGTTAAATAAATATAATAAATAAATCCTAAAAAAATCTATAAATAATATTTGATAAACTATTTAAAACTATAAAAAATAAAAAAATTAGAATAATAAAAAATATCTTATTTTTAAATATAAAAAAAATAACTGAATTCAAATTATATTATTATATTAGATATATTTAAATATTAATATTAAAATATATAATTAAAATAAAAATTTGTTATAAATAAACTAGATTTTTATTAAAAGATTATTAGACTAATCCGACTAATTAATATTATTTTTATAAAAGATAAACAATAAAAAACTAGAATTATTTTATTTTTTAAATATAAAAATCTTAAAAAATAATCTTATTATTATATATAATATATATCTTACAGCAGACTTTTTTAAAAAATATTAATTTAATTTTAATTTATAAAAAAAATCTATTATTTTTAGATATTAAATAAAATATAGTCGGATTATCTATAATAAAATAACAACTTATAATAAAAAAACAATAAAAAATTAGATTAAACTAATAAATTAGTTTATAAATTAATAAAAAATTAATAAAAAATATATAATAATTTTAGACTTACTAGTACTAATTAGTTTATACTTACAGCAGTAGATTAGCTCGGCTATTTTAAAGCTAGTAGCTAAAATTAGAATTAAATAGCTAATCTAAATATAAAATACTAAATTTTAATTTAAATTTTAATTAAAGATAATATAATTAATAAAAAACTTCTAATTTTGGTTAAAAATCTATAATAATTTAAGAATATTTTTTAGTATATTAACTAAAGTCTAATTCTTATTAATTTAATAAAGTTATTAAAAAACTATTAAAATATATTTAATAATAAATCTAGTTCCTATTAAAACACTATTTATATATTATAAATATTATAATAGTAAAAATACAGTTAGATATAAAATCCTTTATATTAATAATATTAAACTTTTTAATATTAGTTTTTAAGTAATATAAATAAAAGAAAATTATTATAGTACAGACCTAATATACCTATTCTATCTGTCTGATCTATTCTATTTTTTTAATCCTAGTAATCTTACTACTCTTTTTAACCGTTTTATATATAATATATAAAACTTTTTAATTTTTTATTTATATCTAATTTTATTTATAGTTCTTTAAGCTATATCTTATTTATAAATATAAAAATAATTTAATTTAATAGCTAATAAAAAATTTAAAAAGATTATTATAAAAGTTTTTTCAGCTAATACTATTATTTTTATTATCTAGTTAAACTAAAAACCAGATATTAGTTTATTCTTTAATATTATATAATTTTTATTTTTAGAAATAATAATTCTAATAAAATATTAGTAATCCTATAATCTCCGGCTATATTAAATAATTTAGAAAAGTTTATTTAATATATTAGTAAATATTCTAAAGAATAGTATAATTATTATAATTAAATCTATATATATATTATAAAAACCTAGAATTAGTTTACTTTAAAAAAGACCCTATTTATATTTTAATCTAACTAAATTTAATAAAAAAAATTAAAATAATTTAGCTATTATTCAAAGTTACTACCGCCTGCAAGATTATTATAAAAAAAAACTAAATCTAATATAAATATATTAAAATTATTTAGATTATTATTTTTATAATAAATATTTTTATATATATTCTAAAATTTATATTTATTATTAAAAATACTACAGCTACTCTAATAAAAATAATTATATTAATTAATTTTAAATCTTCTATTTTTATTTTTTTTCTAAATATTTATCTAATTTTAATAAATTTAAAAATAATTATTCTAATTTCTATTATTTTACTAATCAGATCTAAAAAAAATAAAAATTAATACTAATTAATATACTATATCTATTTTTTATAAGATTTATATTATTAGCCGACTTAGAAAGAAATCTTATATTTAAATATAATCTTATATTAAAAATAAAAAATATATTTTTTTAATTATTTAAATATTTTTATTTTTTTAAAATATTTCTTCGGGGATCTAAACAGAGAATATATTATATAAAATAAATTTTTTAATTTTTACTAAAAATAATCAAGTTTTTATAATTATTTTATAAAATTCTAAAAACTTATTTATAAAACTAAAATATATCTAAATATACTTTAGTTAATACATAAATAAAATATTAACTATATATTTAAATTTATATTTATAAATAATATCTTTTTAAAAAAGACTATTTTATATTAGTATACTTTTTTTAAAATTTAAAAAACTGCTGTATATAGTATTTATATAAATTTAAATTAAATAATTAATTTTAGAAACTTTTTATTAATCTAGTATTCTATAATCTAAGAGACTAATCTAAATCCTAAAATAAAAACTATTTATAAAAATCTATTATTTTTAAATATAATTTTATAAATCTATTTATTATATATTACTGGTTTTTTTATTAAAAAACCGATCATTATAAATATTATAAATATTTGTATTATAAATTAAACTATTACTTTATAAAAAACTATTTTAAATCTAATACTAAAGTATTATAAGCTGTATTTATTTATTTTTTATTTTTAAATTTTTATATTTATTTTTTATACTTATTATTATCTAATTTTTATATTTCTTTATTTCTAAAATATTATTTATTTTTCTATTATTTTATAAAAGTAGTTTTTAATAAATAATCTTATTCTTAGATTCTTTAAGCTCTATAGTTCTATTATTTAGTAAAATTTAAATATTTTTATTTATTTAATTTAAATAAATAGTTAAAAAAAATAAGTTTATTTTAAACTACCAATAAACTGATTTTTTAGTATAATTATATATTATTTTAAAAAATTATACTTAAAAAACTTTTTCTTAAAAAAAACTCTAAAAAACTAATTTAATAATTATTTTTATTATTCTAAACTTTAAGAATATAAAAATTCTAATCTATATAATAATTAATATTAGATATTTTATTTTTAGAATAATAAACTAAAGCTGGATTAAAGCCTATTAATTATTATTATATTTTTTAAAAATTTATAAAATAATTATAAAATTTAATAACTAATAAAAAAAGTTAAACTATATTATCTATTATATCTATATAATTCTAAAAATCTATAATTATATTAAAAAAATATACTTTTTTTAATTATCTAGTTTATTTACTATCTAATTATTCTTAGTTTTTTATAACTAAAAATATATAATTTTTATATTAATTAGTTTATATATATAGTCTAGTCTATCAGCTAGTACTATTAAAAATATTATAATATTTTATTAAAGTTCTAAAATATTAAAATATTATATAATATATTAGTAAAAGTCTGTTTTAAAAATATTATATTTTTAAAAACTTTAATAAAAAAAATATTTATTTAATTTTATTAATTATATATACTGTCTACACGCGCTGTAACTATTTAATATTTATAATAATAATAAATTAAATTAATAAAATCTTAAAATCTATTAACAAGCTGGGAAAACTAATTTTATCTAAAAAACTTAAAATTTTAAAAATATTTTTTTTAAAAAGACTAAAAAGCTATTATTATACTAAAAATATAATTATATTATTGTTTTAAAAAATAAAAAAAGCCCGCTGTTCGGCTTTTTATATGAAATATTCTAAAATAAATTATAAATTTTAAGAAAATAATTTTTGAAAAATTTAAAAAAAGATTTTATTTATTTTAATTTATTACTAGTTATTTTTTTAATATTATTTATAAAAAATTTAAAAAAGACTTAAGATTTTATATCGACTATTATACTTTAAATATTATTTTTATAAAAAATAGATATTTATTTTTATTTATAAAAAAAATTCTAAATAATCTAAAAAAATAAAGTATTTTATAAAAATCGATATTATTAATATATTTAATAATATTAGAATTAAAAAAAACTAAAAATATTTTATAATATTTTAAATCTATTTAAAATTATATAAAATATTTATAATATTATTTAGACTAACCGAAGCCCCTGCTATATTTTAGTAATATATTAATAATATTCTAAGAAATTATTTTAATATATTTTATATTATTTATTTAAATAATATTCTAATTTATAGTTATATTTATAAAAAATACTCTAAGCATATTTATTATATTTTATAAAAAAAAAAAAAATTTTATACTAAATTATTTAAATATAAGTTTACTATATTTAAAATCAAGTTTCTAAATCTAATTATAAACTATAAAAAATTTTATATAAATCTAAAAAAATCAAAACTATAATTAAATAATTTATTCTAATTAATATAACTAATATATAAGTTTTTTAGATTTTAATAACTTTTACTACTAATTTATTTATAAATTTTTAAAACTAACCGCTCTACTTATATATTTAATAGAAAAAAATTTTTATTTATATAAATTATAAATTATTAAAAAATATTTACTAAGCTTAAAAATATTTTTATTAAAGTACTAGTTTTTTAACTATTTAATTAGATCTGTGATATTATTCTAGAAACTAATATTTTTAACTATATATTAAAAAAAGTTTTATTTTAGTATAATAATAATAAAATATTATATTTTATTATATATTTTTCTAAGAAATATATTTCTACTAAATATAATTATAAGATTTACAATAAAAAACTATTTATTATTATTTATTATTTTAAAAAATAATACTCTAAATTAAAAAAAATATTATTTCTAATTTAAATTATTATTAATTATTATAATCTAAAATATTTTATATCTATTAAGCTTTTTAACTATTAATAGATCTAATAGTCTAAATTCTTATTATATTTTAACTTTAAGATTATCTATAAATTTAAAAAATATAAAATCAAGTCTAATAGTCTGACTAAAAAATTAGATAATTTTTTTCAAAAAAAATAAGTATTTATTATATTAGAATTAAATAATTCTAAAATAAGAAAATATTAATTTTATCTACTTATTAATATTATTCCTGATACTACCAGAAAGTAAAAATAATAAGAAAAATAATTCTAAAAAAAGATATAGAAAATATACCGAAAATAAAATTAATATCTATTCTATATATCTAAAAAATATAATATTTAAAAATAAATAAAATTTATAACTTTTATTTAAAATATAAAAATTTTTTATACTATATATAAAAAAAATAAATAAATTAAAAAAATACTAAAAGTTCTATATTGCATCCAACGCCCGAGGATAATACCGCCTTCGGGGTAATGTCTTCCTCTACTGCCTTCGGGCTGATATGTATATAGGCCTCTAGCTAGTATCTAAAAGACTTAACTAAGAATTATTTATTTATTAATTTTTTGAAGATTTAAAGCTAATATTGGTAGTATATTCTGCTATAATTCTTAGTCTATTTAAGAATTATTTATTTAATTTAATAATAGCTAAGAAGGTGCTTTAAATTGGTTTATCTATTTAGATAAATATTTTGTTAGTAGAATATTTATAGTACTATTAATATACTCTTTTTTAATCTTCTTTAAATAATCTTTTATTTACTATATTTCTTATTTATTTTATTAATTTTTTAATATCTAATATTTTATTTATTAATTTTTTATATATCTTATTACTCTAATTACTTATTATATTATCAGAGACGTTCTCTTGTCTTAATATCATCGACTAAGTATTATTTTTTTGCTGTATTAAACTACTATAGATTATGTGATTAACTGCGACTCTTAATCCTACTTTTATATAACCAGTTATATATAATCTGAACTTCCGAACAGCACGCATATCGATGTATTTAAATAATATTATTCAGACTATTTATTAATTAATTTATTTTATAAAAATAAAATAAAAAAATATTATAAATATTTCTACTAAAGTTTTTACTACTATATGATTAATTATTTTCTAAATATTATTATAATCTAATAGTATTTTAAAAACTGAAAATAGCTGGAATTAAACTACTAAAAATAAGTATAACTATTCTATTAAGTAAATAAATAAAAGATTTTTTAAAATAATAATTTATAGATTTAAGTTGATTATTATATTCTTTTTTTTATATATTTATTAATTTTTATATCTTTATAAATATTTCTTTTTCTACCGATAACTTTCGAGAAAGCAAAGGCTGATATAATTATTTATATTAAAATTTTTTCTATACTTATTTTATTAATACTGTTAGTAGTCTAGTTATTTATTATAATTAAACTAATAATATTAATGAAAATAGTATCTAAATCTATTTTAATATTAGTATTATTAAAATTAATTTCTAAATTATTTTTAATAATTTATTTATTTTTTTTAGTATCTAGAGTATCTAGCTTATTTATCGACTTGCCGATACTAATACAGCTAGTTTAAATACTAAATAAAATAAAAAAAATTAATTTTTCTATATTATTTTTAATAAAGGTTTTAATTAATTTATTTATAAGTTTATTTATTTTTTATTTAATAATTAAAATAGTATTTACAGCGCTAGTATTAACTATATATTAAGTATTTAAATAGTAGAGAATTTAAATCTAAAGTTACTATAATAATAGTTTTATTTAAGTTAATAATTTATATATATACAGTTTTATTTAAATAGTTAGTTTATATATTAACTAGACTATCAAAACTATAAACAAAGTAATAATAAATATCTAAAAAATAAAATTTATATAATTTTTTACTTAGATAATAATAATTATACTTAATATTTATAAGTAAAGATAAATAAAATATAGAAAATAAAATTAATATAAAAAAAAGAAATTTTATAATAATAATATACTATCTATATTTCTACTATAATATTCTTTTATTTTATTATTATTTTTGCTTTTTTTTTCTCTTATTCAGACTATAAAATAATTTCTTAACCTTAGAATAGATTTTAAATATTAAATAATATATAATAATAATCTTCGGATATTAGGTATTTTTATTTAAATATGTTTTTTAATTAATTATTATTTTAATAAATATAATTATTTGATTAATTTAAATTAACAGTCAGCTTCAACTAATTAGTCTGTCTACTAGTCTACTAATCGGTTTATTAATTAACTAGTCAGCTACCTAGTTAATTAATCTATTAATTAGTTAATCTAAATCTATTATATTATAATATTTTAAGTATTTATAAGTTTTATAACAGCAGATCTAGACTATAAACTTTTTAAAAAATATTCCGAAGATACCGGAAAACTATTATAATATTATTATTAATTTTTATTTTATTTTTTAGAAATACTAAAAGTAAGTTTATTATATGAAAATAATAAACTATCTTTTAAATATTTTTAATTATTTATTTATTAAAATTAAATTTAATATACAGCTGCAGTAGAAGTATTAATATTTCTAATATAATTAAAAAATAATAAATATTATTAAACTTATTATTATAATTATTTTTTTCTATATCTAATAGATAGTATCTTATATTAACTACTATTATTAATAGTTTTATTAATAAATTAATAAACTAGATTATTAAAAATATTAAAGTATTTATTTTTTAACTATAAATTATTCTATATTCTAAGACCGGCTATAATTTAATATACTACTATCTATAAAAAACTATATAAATATAAAAATAAAAAATTATTAATTTTTAATAAATTTATTAATATATTTTTAAAATCTAGATATTAAAGTACTAATATACAACTTAAACAACAAAAAAATAAATTATTTAATTTTATTATAAAATTTACCAGAACTATATAAAAAAGCTTAATAATAATTTATATAAAATATAAGATTTAATAAAATAAAATAAAAACTACTTTCTATATCTAATATATATATTTTTTATAAAGAAGAGTAATATTATATATTATTTTTTAAAAACTAAAATTAAGATTCTATTTAACAGCTTTTTTTTTAATATTTTTTTACCAGATCTTATTAATATTATTAATTATGTCTATTCGAAAAAAATGGAATAGTTTTTTATTATTATTATTAAGATTATAAAAATTATTTACCAGCCAGTATCTAATAAGATTTTCGGATTTAATAATATTTCTAATTAAATATTATAAACTATTATAACTGCTAAAATCCCCGGACTAGTTTTTTTATTAATAAAACTATTTAATTATTATATAAAACAGGGCTATTATTTTTAATATTTTCGGAAGTTAACTACTATTGCTTTTTATAAGCCCGGTAAGAATAATTATAAAATATTTAAAATATATTAGTTAATTATAGTATTTAATATTTTAAAAAAGATTTTAGAAAATATAATTATTATTTAGCTAAACTATCTAATAGAGATTTATTTATTATTTTTAAAAAATCACTTTAATAGCTGTTATAGTCGGAGTACTAAAACAGCTTTTTATATAGTAATTAAAATAATAATTATAATTTAAAAAAAAGATTATATTAATTTTATATTTAAATATTTCTAGTATTTTTAATAATATTAGCTATCTAAAACTATTATATAATTTTTATAAGTATTATATTTTAAAAATAATTATTTATTAGATTAATTTTTTTTTCTAAATAATATATTATTCTAATAATATCTAAATATACCCGCTCCTAAAAGTAAATTAATATAAATATTTCTTAAAAATTTTTTTTATTTCTAATTCTTTATATTTTTTATAATATAAATCTTATAGTAGATAAGTTTACAGAAAATATTAGCTATATTAATAATATTATTATTATTATAATAGAAAATAGTAAAAAAAATATATAATATTAAATTAGAAATTTTAATAAATTTATAAGATATAGTTTATTATATATATATTAGTATTTATACTCTTAAAATTTTATTTTATTTACTACTATTATTTAAAATAATTAAAAATAACTAAAAAAATTTTTAAGTCTACCGCTGAACCAGCTTCTAAAACTACTATACTAACTATTCTAAGTTTAAAAAATAGTTAATATATTAATATAAATCTTACTAAAACCGGCTTTAATAAAAAATAGTTTTTAAGCTTATTAATTAGATTTATAGCCGGATATTAATACTAACTAGTTCGATTTTTTTAAAATCTGAAATATCTACTATACTAAATTTTAAAAAAAATAGATTTATTAAAAAAAATATTAAATCTGATTTCTCGGAGTGCTGCTAAATTAATATTTTATATTTAATATCTATTTCTAATATATAAAGGCCTATATTTTAAAAATCCTATCAATTATTAGAGCTTTAAAAGAGTCTAACTAGAAGCTTGTTTTTATTAAATAATATTTTTTATACTATTTATATTATTCCTATTATAATATATACTATATCAGTCTGGCACATTCCCCGGACCCGCAGTTATATTAAATAATATAATCAATAGATCTGTATACTTAATAAAATCTAATATTATATAAATAAAATTATATTTGAAGATTTATTATTTAATAAATATTAATATTTTTAATATTAAATTTTAGCTATTATTTATTTTAGAATATCTTTAATAAGCCTGCCTGCAGATTCTTCTTCGGCTGGTTATTTTTTTATTATATATTTATTTTATTAACCGGCGAATAATTTACTGTAACCTAGTTCTTCGGTTATTTTTAAAATCTGCAGAAAAAAATCTAAAGTTTAATATTAATATTAAACTTACTATAATAAAATAAAGGCTTTTTTTATAGTTTTTTTATAGTAATATCCTCCGGAAGTAGTAATTAATATTATTAAAAAAAAATTTTAATAATATATTTTATTTATATAACTGCAGCCCCAACTATTATAAGAATTTATACTAATAGATTTAAACTACCAGTTAATATTAATTTAATAAAATAAATTAATATTATTATAATAGTTTTTAATTTTTTAATAGTTTTTATAATTTATATAAAGATAAAATAAAAATATATCATACTAATAATAGAATTAGCTAATATTATTCTTACTTTTTAAATAATAAGAAATAATCTGATTTTTTAGAGCCTTCTAGAAATATATACTAATAATCAGAATATTCTTTAAATATTAAAAAACCTGGGGCTAGTATTAAGATAATATCTAATAAAAAAAATTATTAATTTAATTAATTAAAACTATTAGGTTAGTATTAATACTCCCAGAACCAAAGATATTATCTTCTTCTAAATATTTATATATATAGATATTCTAGAAAATAAATATATTAATAAAATAGTTAAACAGGCTGTAGAGTAGAAAAAGAAGAGATCTAATTTTTATAGTTTACTATTATAAATTTAAAATAAAATAAAGGTAGTTCTAAAGTTTTTTTTAAAAGCTTAGATTAAAATAACTAATAAATAGACTTAATAAATAAATTAATAATAATTAATATATAGTAGCTTTTTTCGGTAGTAGATATTAAAGCTAAAAAAAACTAAAGATTTTTAATAATATAATAAACTAAATTGCTTCTAAAAAGTAGTCTTATTCTAAATTTATATAGATAAAATAGGTTTTAACAGTTTTTTTATTTTCATTAAATAAATAAATAACTCGGGCTGTCTTTATAAAAAAGCCCTGGAGACTATATATTATATTTTTTTAAACTATTTTTATTATAGGGCTTTTTAGAAGACTAGTAAAGACTCTAATTCTAATTTTTTATAAATACTAATAAAAATATTTATTAAGTTATAGTAGATAAAATAAATAGTTATATTTCTTCTAGTAACTAGCTGGTTGTTTTATCTACTATTAATAATACTGGTAATAGTATTAATACTAAAAACAGATTTTAAAATAGAATTTTTTAATAAAATAAATATACTACAGCTTTTAGAAGCTCGGTATATCTTAAAACATATTTTAATAATATCTACTAATTACTAATATCTTATTAATTATTCTATTAATTAACTACTTAATCTAATAACTAATAATATTTACTAGTTTATAATAAGATCTATAAACCAACTAGCAATTTTTAGTAATCAGCCGGCTAATAAAATTAAAAATTAGAATATTAATATTTTTTATACCGGTCTGAGATAATAGTAACTAATAAAAATAAGAAAGCTAGTTAATTAAAAAGACTATAAACTAATAAAAAATACTATATATAATTAATCTAATATAAACTCCCGGGCTTAGTAATAGAGTACAGTAAGTAAAAATAAATAGAAAGTATAAAAAAAAACTATAAAAGCTAATTAATAGTTTTAGAAGGCTACTACCGTATAAATTAATTTATATATATAAATTAGGGCTAAGAAAACCAGCTGAAATTAGAAGATCTAGTTAGTAATAGAAAAAGACTAATTAATAATATTAGATAATACTATTTATAAAGAATTTTATTTATAAAGACCTATCTTACTGTACAAATCGATCTGTATATATATAAATTAAAAACTAGAAGAGCCGGCTGTTGTATAAAAAGCTAGTTGGCTAATATATCTAGAATTACTAACTAGTTTAAAAAAGAAAATCCTATTTATATATAATTTACCAGCATTCTTAGCTACTTAGACATAGTTTTGTACAGGGCCGCATCTAAGTATAATGGATATAATCAATCAATCAATCAATTAATCGGTATTTGGAAATATTATAATAATAACTATAATAACAGATATAAATATTATAATAAAAAGAATAATAATATTTATTATTTTAATAATAATTATAAAGATAAAAGTATTTTAGATTATTAAAAATATTAAAATATTTTTTATTTATAGTATTTAAATTATTTTATATTATTTACTTCTAATAATATACTTTATATATATATTATAAATTGCGAACTATATATATTTTATATAGATTTAGATATTCTAACAATTGATATAAATAATTTTTTTATATTCTCTAAGCCAGAAGAATCCTTTAAGAATTAAAGATATATAATAGTCAAGATTTATATTAATAAAAATATAGATACTATATATTTTAACTTTAGATATACTATATTAATAATTAATAAAATCTGATTTATAGAAAATTTTTTAAATATTCTAGTAATAAATATAAAGTATTCTGTTTATATTTATAAAGTTAAATAAAAATTTAATAATATAAAATATATTATATTACTAATTTTTTTTCTACTAAAGTTAATAATAAATTAGTATTAATCTAAGTATATATAAGTATATACTTAATATAAGATTTAAAAGTCTATTTATTTATTAGTTATAATATTCTTAGATTATATAGATTTAAAATTAATTTTAAAAATCGGCTGATTAAAATAGTATATTATTATAATATAATCTTTCTATTTATAATTATTCCAAAGCCGAATTATTATTAAAGTTAATTAGTATTTATTAGGAAGAAGATTTTTATTTTTATATATAGTAAAATAGTACTTTTAGTTTATTTTATTAATCTTACAGCTAATAAAAATTATATTTTTAAATTTAAATAGTATATAATTATATTTTTTTTATATATATAGTTAATATAATTTTTATTTTTATTATAGCTTTAAATTCTTTCTTATAACTGATTATTATTAATTATTATATAAAGCTAGAAAATATCTTAAAGTTTAATACTATAGTAGTTTCTAATATAACTTTTAAGTTTTAGAACTTGTTTAAAAATATTATATTAGTAACTTCTAAGATATAGAATAAACTAAAATTTAACATTAGTTTTATAATAATAAAGATTTTAAAGATTAGTATTATAATATATAATATACTAGAATAATAAAAAGTTCTTAAAAAAATAATAGCTAAATTTCTTAAAGTATAAATAAATAATAATATTATTAAAGTCTTAATAAACTACTGGCTTTATATTCTCTTATATAAAAAATAGAAAAATAAAATTAGTAAAATAGTTAAAGTCTATAAACTTAGATTTATTTACTAAAAAACTATTAATAATATTTTTAATAAACCACTAAAAACTAACTATATAGATTGGTTAAAGAACTTTATTCTATTCGGTATTCTAATTTTTATAATTATAAAAATTATTATTAATAATATTAAATAAAAGTTATTAAAACTATATTTAATAATTAATATTTATATATTAAATATATTAATAATACTGAATATGTATTTAATATTAATTTAAATAGAAATTATAGTAGTATTTATTAGTATAGTTTATTTTTTAGTTTTTAATATAATTAAGATATTTTATTATGTCAGACTGGAAGGTCACCTGGGTATCAAAACCCTAAGGCCTAGTCTTCTTAATTTAGTTATATGAATAAGGGCTATTGTTCTAGTCTGCTTTATTTATTCTATTCCTATATTCTTACTCTTATTTATTAAATATTTCTAGTTTTCTATTTAGAAAATTAGTAAATAAAAAAAATAGTTTAAATAGTCTAATATTTCCTATTATTTTTATTTAGTTTAGTTTAGTTTTATTAATTAAAATCATATATTAAATTTGCTATTCTATTTATTTTCTTATTTATTTAATCTTTAATTTTTCTAATTTTATAATTTTATATTTTAATTTTATTTTCATCTTACTTCTATACATAATTTATATAGAAAAATAAAAGTTAATTAAATTTTATCTAAAAAAACCAACATTCTAATAGTTATAAGCCTAAAAGATCTTTTATTTTAATTTATTTAATATTTTTTTATTAAATAAATAATCAAACCATTAAACTAACTACAGTTAGATTTATTTAATATAAATAATTAGATTATTTAATAATCTAATAAGATATTATAGTTAAATAAGTTAGATAACTGGATTCTATAAATTAATTAAATTCGACTATTTATAATTAATAAAAAAATATAGAACTTAATAAATCTAAAATTACTAACTAAATCCGTCTATTTAATTTAGTCTAATATAATTAATATTAAATAAATTAAATAATTAGTAAATTTAATAATTAATTTTAATAAATCAGACTATTTTTTCTATTAGAAAGTAAAGTAGAAGTACTACTAAAATCTTAAAAAATTTAATAAAACTATATTAAAACTAGTTTTTTTAAGTTTATTAATTAATTTTATATTAAGTAAATAAAACTAATATATTATACTTAATTTAAAAAAATTCTATTAAATTTCTTAAGCTTTATAAAACTGATTAATATCTACTAATTAATTAAAAAAGTAAGATTTTATTAATTAATATTATTATTAAAGAATTTTAATAAAAGATTTTATTAAGGCCTATATTAAATAATAAAAATTAATATATTCTAAAATAATAAAACTTTAAGTTAGTAAAAAAAAATTAATTAAAATATGTTTTATCTTTTTTAAATTAATTTATAAAATAATAGATATTTTTACTTTAATATAATAATCCACGCTTATTAAAAATAAGAATAATTAAAAAAAATTCTAAATTTCTTAAACTAATATAAAGAGTATATACCTGGATTTAGTTAAATTTTTTAAATAAATAATTTATTAATAAATTAGTTTAGATAAGCTATATTATCTTTTAAAATTAGAATAATTAAAATAAATAAACTTTCGAAAAAAGAAATTAATAAATAAAAACTTAAAAAAAAGATTATATAGTTTAATATATTTATATAAATTAGGAAAGAATAATAAAAATTATAATTTTTAAGATTATAAATATATTAATAAGAATTTTTAAGAATTTATATAG
>NW_020291568.1:3815-66670 GCF_003184765.1 Aspergillus aculeatinus CBS 121060 | reverse complement strand
AAGAAGGGAATTGGGGAAGGTGAAGTTTGGGGAGGAAGAGGAGGGGGGAAAGCGAAGATGGAGATGGAAGACGGAGAAGAGGGGGAACAGTCACTATGTTCTGGGTCAGGCACCACCGTGGCACCCACCACCAACAAGATGAAACAGAGAATGAAGAGGATAAAACAGGAAGAGGGGGAAGGCCAGAGGAGAGGAAAGGAAGCAGCAGGAGAAGGTCCAGAAAAATAAAAAGAGTGGACGAGAGCAAGAGGGAGAGATAGCGAGAGAGGAGGGGGGTAGAGGGCGGCCGAGGGAAGGGGATGGTGAGTGAACTATGGCGGCGGTCGGAGAAGATACGGACGGGGAGGCATCGAGGCACAACAAGCGAGAGATCTGCGCCAGAAGAGGGGGGGGGGATTGGAAGAACGAGAGTCGGATAGTGGTGTGGAGGAGGAGAGAAGGGAGGGAGAGGAGGTTGTTGAAGGTTGAGAGGAAGAGGAAGAGGATGAGGACGAGGAAGAGAGATGGGAAGATGGGAAGATGGGAGGATGGATGATGGATGATGGATGATGGGTGAGGCTGACAGCAACAGTGATGATGGTAGCCTCAGGAACATACGTCCATCTTACTTATCATCAACACCACCACCTCATCTTAATTTGACTCTGTCGCTCAACTACGAATGCTCTGCAATTATAAGATTCCTGCACCTGCTCGACAACTACCATTCTTAAATTATTGAATATGACTTTTGTTCCCTTAACTTAGATTATCTTCATGCCTAGCAACCCTCTCACCTTGTTCATAATAATGAAGACCCGGTCAGTCCATCCATCTTTAATTAGGCAGGAAAGTCCACACCTGTCAATTGCCAAACCAATCCATTGTGCTTGATACTGACCCCATCCGATAAGCTATTAGAATGATCAATGACTCGTGGCTTTGCCCGGAAGTTCATCATAAATGATTCTCGGCGCCGGTCTATATATAAATACCATGGCAAGTTTTAGGTAACCCAGTAAATTCCCCACCAGTCCGCAATGACAGCTCCTGGTGAACAAGTTCCAGGTTCTTCACAGTCCACAAGTCAATGCGACCACATTTTCTGTCGCAGGGCTCGTACCGTTCATAAGCTGGGGATTAAAAATAGATTTCATTCCTGTCCTGTTCGGAGCATTGCCGGATCGTCGGACTGGTGCCTATTTATCCAAGATTCAAGACATCTAACTAGTTATCTGAACTACTCACTCATACTACACACACTCAGCCACAACCATGACTTACCATCTTGAGGCAGCAACCACCCATTCACCACGTTGCTCCTTCCTTGATTCATGCTGTATCTCTCAATCAGTACTTTCCGCAGACTAGATGATAGTATACCTAGGAGATAATCTCACCTAAAAAATAAGGGATTACTATGTAGCACAAAACACCCCCCAGCCTAATCTCACATCAGAAGTTGAATCCGAACATCCCCGAAGAAGAACGAGGTAAGAAGTACACCAGATAATCGGAAACCTCCAAGGTAGAGCCATGATCCGATACAAGCCCACTCGGATAACCCTCGGAGACGGAGACCTACGCTGTCACCTCCAGCGGCTTCTCAACCGCCATAGTCGCCTGGCGGAATGGCACCAACACGATCAATTTCTGAATGACAGCAGCTTTGATGATGGCGAGGACGATGCCTTTCTTGAGTCTGACTCGGACCTCTTCTCCGCACCGTCCGTGTCGCCGCCAGATTCTATCTGTTATTCGGCTCCAGACGAGGCTCTTGAAGACGGCTCGTCGCCGCGTGGCAGAGGAGGAGGAGACCATAACACCAGGACTGAGTGCCCACCAGGGGCGTCCACTGCCCCTTCGTCGACGAAAGACACAGGCTCGCCGGTCATTGTTCAGCCATCCACTTTGTCATTAGAGACGGCAAGGTCGGCTGAGAAAAATGTGGATGTGCACGGTGAATGTCGGCTTTCAATGGAAGGTCAGGACACTCCCTTAGGCGGTCGAAATGGGGAAGTAAATCGATATTCACCGGGCTGTCATGGCTTTCCAGATACCTCTTTGTCTGACTGTTTAACACAACCCACAGCAGTGTCTAACAGTGTCAGGGGTGATGTCACAGGTGAAACACATTCTCCCAGGCCTTGCTCTGTGACTCCTGTCTCATTTGATTCTTCTTCTCTGAACCATCGATCGGGCTTATTCTCTTCAACTTCTCTTCCAGAACCGCTAGACACTCGTGCTGTTCTTCTCACCAATCTTCTCACCAATCTATTGCTTGAGAAACAGCCAACGCAGCAGTCAGGTATGAATGAACGGACCACAATTTGTGGCCTGTTCAGAGAATGAGGCTGATGTGCCGCTGAAATGTAGTGGATCTGAATCGGACCCATACGGCCCTGGACGCAGCAGACGAAGAACGTGGCACAAAATCTGATATCGAGAATCACTCACGTTCCTTGGTAACAATTCAACCGGGACGAAGCACAAAGCCCATCTCATCTTCTCTGACAGACAAAGAGGAATTCAGAAGCACATCGATCACAGACACAATGGTCGATGGTGGCAAGACCAGGTTGCGATCCTCAAAAAGACCAACACGCGGCCAGCGGGC
Organism: Aspergillus aculeatinus CBS 121060; assembly: GCF_003184765.1. NCBI lineage: Eukaryota > Fungi > Ascomycota > Eurotiomycetes > Eurotiales > Aspergillaceae > Aspergillus > Aspergillus aculeatinus. The sequence continues at coordinate 64,074 of NW_020291568.1, read as the reverse complement.
CAGTAACCGCTTGGGTGATGCTGTGCCAAGCTGTGACAGTTGCGCGCTGGGAGCCCACAATCCCACACCTCTAGATGATGAGGCAACTTCCGTCACTGAATCGCAGCATGGTTCTCGACCTTATTCTCGATCGACAGAAGCACGCTTGCACGGTTGTCCGGTTGACAATGGTGGCCCTAAGAACACCCAGCGTCCAACCAAGCTGGTGAAACTGAAAGGAATCAACCTTGCTGTTATTGACAAGCTGTCACCCAGTGCCCAGACTGACATAAGCCAATCGCTCCGAGTGCCAGACCGAGATACTGGAACCGGTTCCTGCCAGGGCTACGGGGATCCACCCAGAACCATTGCCGGCAAAGATGAGGTAAGTACAGGTCTATTCATGGGGAAGCTAAGGAGTCTGTACAGCCGCAGGGCTGATCTCTCTGTTTCCACCAGTTCCGTCAGGAAAATCAGCCACCAAGGTCTGCATTCGCGACGCCCACAGCACTTGCTCAATCATTGGCCCTTTCTGGCAATGGGAAGTCACATACCCTGATGCAACCAATGAGTGCGAGAATGTCTGCCACACAAGCCCACCCTTGCGAGGAAGAGGAAGATGTACGTATTCCCGCACTCAGGCGTGCGCTGAGAAGACCTCTGATGGGATTTCCCATTGGACAGCATCGGGAAGCGGCCCTCCACTCGATTGAGGTGGAGGCAGCAAATTTCGAAAAGTACGTCAACATGGCGATGTACCAGATGCTCGCGAGCTCAGAGTCAGAGGAATTCAGAGATTTGGTGGAGTGAGAGCTACGAGCACCTTGCCCCTCGGAAGAGCGGAGCCATGTCTCTCAACAAGCTCGTGGCTGACCAGTCGGATGCGCTCCTTTGGCTGTCGAGTATGGAACAGTGGGCGGAGAGGCACGTCAGCTTGAAGGTGCAGCTACTGGCATGCAATAATGATTTCGGATGGTATGGTACAGTGCAGCATACATAGGAGGAAAGGCTTTAGTTGGGACAATGTGCGATCACTCAACTTGTGCAGATCCTGGCAATGGAATTGTTAATGCGAAGTAATCAGTAGCAAACAGGAGATATCAAGATGTCATGCTAGATTTGGTTTGGTGCACTGCCTTATGACATGCACAGTTGACCAGTTGTGCCCACTGCCCACTGCCCACTGTCTAGCAGTCGTCCAGGGATTGCCCCATTTCTATCTTTGGTGCTGAGGCCAAGACTCGGGGACGGACTGTAAGTTAACTAGTGTGGTTCCAAGTCCACGTTATCAGGCCACGACAGCAACCTCTCAATCTGGATGATCAGTAAGAATGTTCTCCGAAACTTTTATTGACCAAAAAAAAAAAAAAGATAACGAGAAGTAAAGACAATGGCCCCAATCTTTCGCCATCGCAGGCTGTGGTGTCGTCAACACTGCTCCTCTGCTCCTCGTGGACTATGTATGCACTTTGCGGTTTTGTCTTGATGCCGATGGCAACAAAGCACTTACGCGTCCCCGGTGGGCTGCCAGCCTGCTACGAGTAGGACTGGCTGGTGCAGTTCCTGATTGTTTGGTCCACCGTGTCGGCGGCGGTGGAGCCGGGCTAAGGTTCCTTTGGGTTTGGTTCACTGGACGGTTTGGTGGGTTGGTGGGTTGGTGCCTGAATAACTACGAGTACTGTACCTGAGGCTAACAACTATCTACGAGCACCTTAGGTATAACTACCGGTGGTTACTGTACGGTGGAGTTCAGCGTCGAATAGGTAAACAAGGTATAGACCAACTTACAAGCAAACAGGAAACAGGATAAGACTAATCTCTATTTTTGAATTTATGGGACTGTAGGATATAACCTAATCTTATGGAGTACGGTAGGTAGTATCATATCATCTTCCTCCTAGACCCATGCACATACAGCAGGGGAAAGCATACCGGTACTACCTCGTCTGCATTAACTATAGGTCGACAGCTACAACCACAACCACCCACCCACCCACCGTACCAACTCCTTTCACATTCATACCCATGACCAACAGCACAACACCGCACCGCACCGCATCGCACCGCACAGCCAAAGTAACCAACCCAGCTAACATCTACCTAGTCTACCAGCTAAACCTCCAATCCAAGCTACGCAAAGAAGCGGCAGAGTACACATGACAGACGCATGGCATGATACCGACCGAAAGAGTTGAGCTGCACTAAGCTGCGCTGAGCTAAAACTTGGGGCTAGAGCTGCGCGGTCATGGGGGGGGGGGGGAGGGTCAGCCTTACAGATAATTGAGGCTAGATTCTCGGTGAAACATCTGTGGGTTTTGTTTTGTTTTGTTGCAGGGTCAGGTCTCGCTCACTGGGGGTCGATCCACGATCCATCGGTGCAGTGGCCCGGGTCTCTGCAACTGACTGCGAGTAGTGTAGTCAGGCCGATTGGTTTGATATAGATAGATCGATACGCCCCCAAGAGTCACGGTAAGGAATTTGGGTCGCGGTGTTTACAGACCACCGACTCACCACATCACACCAGATGGCTTGATCGGGCAAGCCGGATGCGAAACATCTATCGGTGCATCGAAGCACCGCAGTTGAGCTGAGAATAGCAAAATACGTCTCACATGAGACACGCGAATGACAAGCTCATGTCCGCCCGACTGATGTTTCATACCGGTCCCGAAATCAAGGCCGATCAGGGCCCAGCCGGAGGTGGCCAGTGGCAATGACATGCATCCAAATATAGATGGGCGAGATCACAAGCACCTGTCGCATATCACAGCTCATTTCGGGAACATAACAGTCTAAGAATTCTTGCTCATTTATAAATCTTGGGATATTCTAGCAAATAATGTAGAAGAAGAGAAAAGCTGGTTGTTTCACCATCACTCAGAACAAGAAAGATGCCAGCACAGATATCTCCCGTACATCGCTCTCAAGCAGACAAATAAAAAAAAGCAAAGGGGAATATGAAATGGGGACAAAACAGCGGGTTTATGGGCGGAAAAAAAAATCAGACTCCCTGTGTATCATTTTTGATCCCCCGGTCATTTCAAAATATTAAATATGTGTCGTCTATAATCACTCAGCGCACGTTTAGTTCTTCTTGGCGAAGACCTGGGCACCGTCAACCAGGCGGCGCTCAGTGTTCTGTCTACCGTTGACAAAGTCGGGGTAGTTGAGGGTCAGCTCAACAGCACCGTTGACAATGTTGTCAACAGCCTCCACACCCAGCATGAAGGAGTGGTCCTGGTTGCCGACCTCGTAACGCCAGCTACCGAAGCGACCACGAGTCCAGATGTCCTTGGCCTGAAGCTTGGGCAGGATCTGGGTAAGAGCACCCTCACGCTCCAAACTGGGGGTGGGGTAGCCGTGGTCGAAGCGGCGGTGGTAGGTGGAGACGATCTCATCGGTGGGCTTGAGCATCTCAGTGTTGACAAGACCCTGGATACAGTCGGCCAAGAGGGTCTCGTGGTTCACGGCCTTCATAGAGGACTCGGAAACCTCCAGCATGATGGACCAGTAGGGACCATCCTGGGGCTCGGTGTTCTTGGGCTTGGAGCCATCGGCAAGCTGCTGGGTAGCCAGCTTCTTGGAGGACTCGGGCTGGTTGTAGGGGGAGTAGTTGGAAAAGATAGTGGCACGGTAGAAGGGGCAGTTGTCCTCGGGGAAGTAGAGCTGCGGAAATCCTTATTAGCACAGATTCTTTTTTTTTTCTTGGCGAATGTGAATCTCTTACCCAGCACTTGTCACCGATTCTCTCAGGGCGTTCACCACGGATACCGACACCAATGACGTGAGTGGAGGAGTAGAAGAGCTCCTTGGTAAGGCCGATCAACTCCTGGTCGCCGATCTGCTCAGCAAGGTAGTCGACAGCCATGGTCGAAACGAGCTTGTTGTAGCCAACGGTGGTGCCATCGCCGAGGGTGACAGTCTTGTTGTTGGCGTTGACCTTGACAACCTTGCCCTTCTCACCGAAGCGAGTCTTCTCCTTGGGGAGAGTGTTGGCGACGGCAATCCAGATACCACCGGTACCATCACGAGCGGGGAAACGGAAAGTAGCGTTGGGACCCCAGTTACCAGCGGTCTTGTTGAGGATGACATTGGTCGTCACAGCCTTGACATTGGGAGCAGCGACACGCTCACCCAACCAAGCGCATTGCATCTGTTCTCAAAGGTTAGCAATCGAATTCACTGGCGCCATCAAATGCGTTGACTCACCTTAGTGGTGGGCACAGCCCAGACCTTGTAGTTGTAAGGTCTCATGAAAAGGTCGGCAATGCCGACACCCATCTGGCGGACGATCCACTCATCGAAGTTGGCGGGCTTGGTATTGGCCACACGAGCCTCGAGAGCAGCGTCAATCAGACCATCGATACACTTCACCTGCTCCTCCTTGGGCAGCATGGAAATGTTGTTCTGGAAGGGGTAGGGAACCCATTGTTCCTTGCAACGGACGTAGGAGATACGCTGGTGGGTGTACCAGTCGTCGTCCTTGGGAAGAGCCTCGTTGATGCAGTCATCGAAGTACTTGTAGTGGGAGAAGATAACGTGGCCACCGACATCGAAGAGCTGCCATCGCGGTTAGTCGAGGACGTTGCACGAAAGGGTGTAGGAAGTTTCTAGCGGAGTACATACGAAGCCTTCGGGGGTCACATCGGTAGAAGCAAGACCACCAGGGATCTCGTTGCTGTCAACAATCAACCAAGAGGGACCATCCTGTGTCTGGCGTCAGCATTGGCGATTTCGTTGCTTGGTGGTGGAATGCGGAAGTTCGTACGATCTGGTTAAGACGCTTGGCGGCACCGAGACCAGTAGGACCGGCACCAATGACGAGAACGTCAACGGAACTGTAGGTTATGGACAACCATGTGTAAGTATATAGCTTCATGAATCCAGTTGCGACAAACGATGGAGGGGGAAAAGCTCATGGAGGACTCCTTACATGTCTGGGTGGGTCATCCTGCCTTGTAGAATATCCTGGAAGCTGGGGACGCGGTTCAGAGTCTTGCGGGCGAGGCTCAGCATAGAAGAGGAATCGTGAAGCTGCAGGGAAAGGACTGCAGTTTTGGATTTAAGGGAGAAGGGAGAGAATGCCGCGAGGATGGAGGGGGAGGGGAGGGTTGAAGAGAGAAGAGAAGGGGAGAAGAAGAAGACGGTGAGGGAGAGCGAGGCGGGGAGGGGAAGGTATAGGTAGCTGTTATCAAAACGCAACGCCGCCGGTCGGGGAACACGAAACGTGACAAAGTGAGCGGTGGGTGGGTTTGGGTGGAGTGGAGAGGGGGGGGGGAAAGAGGAAAGAGGAAAGAGGCCTCAAGGCTCAGGCTGCCGGGAAGGATCTGTTTCAAGTTTAGGCCCTAAACAAAAATACATAAAAATGCAAAATAATGAGAGGTTAATGAGAGATTGCAACGAATGGGACATCAATGGCAAATGGAACGAACGGGCTGGACCCATTTCCGTCAAACTTGAGAAAGGGGCAAAAGGCGAAGGAAGATCGAAAAAAAAGGGGGAAGCCCCGCTCACTTGTTCTGGTTCGAGGTTAGTGTGCCTGTTCCGTCCTACGGTTCGTCGCCAAACAGACAACCATCATATGCTGCACTGCAGTGATATGGATACACCCATGCTGATACTCATATTACTAGGTGCACTCCAGTACTATCACTCTTCCACTCTTCCACTCTTCCCACCCAGTCGTCGCAAGCTGGGGGGCAGAAATTGCGAGTCCATGTGAGACATGCAATTAGAAGTCAATCATGCAATTGGCCTGTCTATCTGCAATTCTTATCAGCAATTTGAGCCCGATCCATGATACACCTGGCAGTTCTGGACGGTCTCTGCCTCATCTCATTTCTCATTTAAGGCTAACGCTACGGAGTGCTCAGTACTAGGAGGAGGAGTACTCCGTGCCCTGATCGAACTAAGTTATCGTCCAAGCTTCCCGCCCTCCAGCTCTTTCCAAGCATTGTCTCGGCAGGCCCCGACTTCATCCGTCGATATTAATCCCTACCATGCAAATTCTCTAATCTACTAATGACATCGATCCCACTGAAGGCGTGCCCCATGGCCCGGTAATCTTCATTCCCGAGATAAAACAAGTTGACATAACTACCCAGTAACTACGATATACGCATCTGGGTTTCAGAATCGGACGAAATTCGACTGGATCACTTAGTCTATATCATCTTACTACTCCGTAGACCATCTAAGAATCTCCCCGGTCAAGAGTGATGTGCTTCCCGGACAAATCACAGACCACGTTTAGGTCACCATCATTGCCTGTCGAGGTTGACGCTCTGATACATGTTCCTGACTCGTAGCACATGCACACTATGTATGTACCGAGTATAAAGAATGTGACGGATATCGGCCCTTCATCACATCCTTTCCGATCTGTCCTGCTGGAGAGACCCTCCACGGAGGTCACCAAAAGCACGGTTGCTTACCAGCGATGAGCATCCGATCAGCATGCAACTACCCCGAAGAGTAGTGATCTGTATCCCCTCCCCTAAGCCCCTGATGTATGGGACAACCATGCATGAGTGACAAGAGGGCCCGTCGGGTACTACCTGCGGTCCATCACTACTCAGGGCTAGTCCACGACGTCCAGTACGGACGGTACTTTAGGTAGAGCCGAGAGAGGAACACGGATGTCATCGATAGACATCGGCAATGGGATCATCCCCTATTCGGTCCCTTCAGGCTCGACACGTTAGCTGAACCAGAGACCGGCAAATCTGGCAGGGTCCACTGATGGAGCCTGCTGAGAAAGGAAGGACCATGGGGATCTTCTACCAGAAACTGAAGGTTAACGGTCATCACTCCTATACAGTATACGCCGTACAATGGATACACATCTCAAAATTTCGAGAACCTGTCGCGGACCCCAGGGAAGCCAACGGAGTTCTCATCCACCCAGGGCCCCAGGGATCAATGCACTAGAGAAAAGCTTCATTTTGGCCCCTCCCGCGGGTACAACTCGCCTGTTTGGCGTTGATCTCGTTGTCTGTCTGACGTACGCCGGGGCGCTCTTCTCTCCGCCCGTTGTCGCCAGAAGAGCCGCGACAGGATCGTGGCTTTGGGGCGGAACGGCACATGAACGAACTTTCCGTGTGCACGTCTCACAGCCCGTAGGCATAGCAAAGCTAGTGACAGTCATTGTAGTCAGAACTGCAGCAGTTGCTGTCCGGTCTTGCTATAATAAGTAGTACACAATAGGACCCTCGTGGGTGAGGGAGCCAAGTCGCCGGTGGCTCTCGTCTCCAACCCACGCCATTGAACCATGACGATGTCGTCAGGCCCTCAGCCATCCGATCGCCGCATTCTCCACCGGCAAGGGACCTTCGCGGCAGCGCTATGGACAAGTGGCCGCTGAACGCGGGTCAGACAGTGCTTGGCTAGTGGGCTGCTTGCGTAATGCGGCCGGTGCCAAACCAGAAGCCATAAATTTTGATCAGCACTCGGTTGATGTTCTTGCTTCGATTGGATCCTCCTACAGCCTCTATCTGACACAACCCTACCTACCCTGTATTGTTTCAGGGAGGGCAACGTCTTTTGCCCTGTAGCCGTCGTGACGAGCATCGGTGGCCCATCGCACACCCTCACTCAAGGCACGACGCAAGTCAGATCGAAAGTAAGCGCGCCCCAGAAAGGGAAGAAAACTTTGTCGCAGCCACTTCTCCATCTCGTATCGGATGGCTCATGGCTGACTGTCCTGAACATTGGAATTCGAATCGCTTTCTCAGACCTGAAGAGAAGGCGAATGGAAAAGGGGCTACTGATGGAGTGTGGGGACCTGGAGATTGACACCAACCACCAGTGGTCCTCGCCGCCAGCTATCGCCACGAGAGATGAACAATCGCCTCGCCCCACAGCAGTTTCATGGATCGCCTGCCCACTGGGGTGGTTGGACAGTCAATCGAGACCCCGTTAATTTTCGTACTCTTGGACATGGTAGAGACTGATGGTAGAAAGGTAAGGAACATTTGCCGAAGGCCGCAATACTTTGGATGTGCTAGAAATGGTTCTGTCGAAGAAATGTAGAATCGATGGAGATGCACTCCAAAAGATCGAGACCCTCAGACTGCGGAGGAGAGAAGATATGCAATACCTGTCTCTACCATACGGGTATTGATACGTATCCAACACTGAGCTAGGATTGGGAAATATAGGAGTAACGATGTAAAAAACAGTAATGGTATTATTTAGTACACGCCACCTTTCCTCCTCGGGTATTGATCCTTTCCCAGTGCAGTGAGTTGGACCCAGTCCATCCACACTCCACTTTCTCTCTTTTGGCCCCTCAATTGTTCTTCTTCAATTCAGGCCAGAACTCGAAATCGCCCGTCAGAACCAGTGAGGTGAATGAGGTAGTCATGGGAAACAAGTGATAGACCGTGATAGATTGAGAGCCTGGGACTGGAGATCTAATAATAAATCCTGGTGGCTTACATTAGGGTACCAGTCTATCAGAAAAAAAAAGGCCGACCACCACCAGCCGCCAGGGTCGGTCATTATTCATTTAATATTTGATTAACTTGATTATATTGTCCAGGTTTCTGATTCGATCAAGGCTTTATGTGTGTGTGTGTGTGTGTGTGTGCGCGCGCTTCTTTATCCACCCGGGATTAGGATGATGATGGTAACATTTCAATGTAATTAATAGGTTCCATTAAGAGGAACATCGCCGATAGTTAGTTAGAGACAGATGTAGTTATTGAGACTGCATGGTAGTATAGGCGGTGACTTATAGGTAGTAAATCAGGAACAGTTGCAGTTCCGGCAGGATGCTTGCAGCGACGAGGAACGGAGACTGCAGGGCCGGCCGCTAAACTTGGGAAGGGAAGAGTGGGTGCCGGGCAGTGGATGGAACTGGATGGGAAGCTTGACTTCCAGTTCCCTCCCTCACTGGAGCCCCGACAAGGTACTGGTCCGCCCCATCCTTCCCATCCTTCCCTTTCCCTTTTCCATCCGTTCCCTCTCTGCTCTCCAACTTCACTTCACCGAACAACAATTTAGTGGAGGCGGAATCCCCAGCTAACCAGCCCTCTCTGCTCTCAGTCTCCGTGCTCTCTTCTTCCTTGTCTATTCTTCTTCTCTTCTGCTCTACTCTTTCGCCCCTGCTAAGATTCAATTCTCCGTGCCGTGTTCACAGCTTCACACTTATCTTGGGAGCGAACCAACAAGAAACAAGCCGTAGGTGTTGCCCACCCCCCTCCTCTCCCTGAATCTTCCCCCATCCCGAACCAGTTCCGAACCACCCATCCCATATCATCCTTATTATTCGACGGACAAGCCAGACACATACGTACCCCAATCCATCCGATCGGTTTGATCAGCCCTCTTCCTCTCTCGTCCACTACCCCCCCTCCTCCCCTTCCCTGCCTCCTCTCCCCTCTTCCTCCACGCTCTTCTTCTTTTCTTCCCTCCATCCTCAGACATTGAGTTTCACACCTCTATCGTCCTTCCCCTTGCCTTTCAGTTCTTTTTTCTTTCTCCTTATCGCTATTCGGACCAACTCCAATCTCATTCGTTAACAATCATCTTGATCGCAGACCCTCTCCTTGCTGCCCTCGCTCACCTCTTTTTCCTTTTCCCTTGTTTTAATTATCACTCCTGGCATCTGCGAAATTTGGACAAAGCAGCCTTTTACGGCCGCGCCCATTCGACTTCCAACGCTTCTTATCCGACCAGACTCCAATCTTCACCATGAGCTCCGAAGGTGAAAAGGTCAGAACCTCCGGTGAGGTCTCTCGTCCGGAGCCTACTCTGCCCACTGTCAACCCTGCCGTTGATAAGTCGGAGCCTCCCAAGCCTGCCTTCCACCCGGCTGTCTATGTCAGGTAGGTTGCTCAAGAACTACTCCAAGCTGTTGCTACGCAGTGGTACTCATGAACAATCAGCGTCTGGATCGCCTTGAGTTCCAGTGTCATCTTGTTCAACAAGCATATCCTTGACTATGCTCAATTCCGTGAGTTTACCTTGATTTTTCCCCACTGCACTTCTCCGACTAATCTCTGGACTTGCGCCATCATAGGTTTCCCTATCATCCTTACGACATGGCACTTGGCTTTTGCGACCTTCATGACCCAACTCCTTGCTCGCACCACCACTCTGCTCGACGGCCGCAAGACGGTCAAGATGACTGGTCGCGTCTATCTCCGCGCTATCGTTCCCATCGGCTTGTTCTTCAGTCTGAGCTTGATTTGCGGTAACGTGACATACTTGTACCTGAGTGTTGCTTTCATCCAGATGCTCAAGGTTCGTTGATTATACTTCATCTTCGGTTGATCGGATTGCTGATTGAAAGTTCCAGGCCACTACACCTGTTGCTGTTCTGTTCGCTACCTGGGGTATGGGCATGGCTCCTGTGAACTACAAGGTGCTCATGAACGTGAGCATCATTGTCGTTGGTGTCGTCATTGCCTCTTTCGGTGAGATCAAGTTCGTCATGATTGGTTTCCTGTTCCAGATTGGCGGCATCATCTTCGAGGCTACTCGTCTGGTCATGGTCCAGCGCCTGCTCAGCTCTGCCGAGTACAAGATGGATCCTCTCGTGTCTCTCTACTACTTCGCTCCTGTGTGTGCTGTCATGAATGGTGTCACCGCTTTGTTCCTTGAAGTTCCCAACCTGACCATGGCCCACGTCTACAACGTTGGTGTGTGGACCCTGCTGGCCAATGCTGTCGTTGCTTTCCTCCTTAACGTTTCCGTTGTCTTCCTGGTAAGTCGCGATGGTCCTTTTATCGATCTGGTCTAGCTACTAACGCCCGCCTACAGATTGGCAAGACCTCTTCGCTTGTTATGACGCTTTGCGGTGTCCTCAAGGATATCCTCCTCGTCGTCGCTTCCATGATGATCTGGCAGACTCCCGTCACTGGCCTCCAGTTCTTCGGTTACTCCATCGCCCTCGTCGGTCTCGTCTACTACAAGCTTGGCGGCGACAAGATCAAGGAGTATGCTGGTCAGGCCAACCGCGCCTGGGCCGAGTATGGTGTCACTCACCCCGCCCAGCGCAAGTTCATCATCATTGGTGCCGGTCTCCTGATCTTCTTCCTGCTCATGGGATCCATGGCTCCCAGCTATGCTCCCGAGCAGGTCGCCAGTGTGAAGGGAATGCTCGGTGGAGCCACTGCTGGCAATGCTTAGAGGGGCTCGCGCGCAGTTTCTCGCCTGCCCCTATGATAGTGGTATCGCTTGAGGTCGCTGAGTCCGTTATTCAATCTGCGTTGTGGTGTTCACGGACTGATTGTGGGACGATGACACGGAGGCCAAGATTTTCCCGGTATCATCCGTTTGTTCGAAAAAAAATCATGTTTGGATATGCATGGCTTCGATTGGCCTAAGATAATGTGCCCGTTTGGGATGGAAATGCCGGAGGGTGATGGGGTTGTCTGGGCCGGCCACATGCGGGGAATGTAGCTTGTGCCTAGTCAAGCTCAGGGCTCGGAAGCGCTCATCTTCCGGTGCCTATGAGCTATTTCTTCGGTCTTCCTCCCTTTTTTTTTTTATTTTACATTTTTCTGAATCCCGGTGTTTCAAATCTTAGAGGGAATTTGCTTGGTGTATTGTTTCGTGGGCTGCGATGATGAACAAATGTTTGCGAAATGCCTAATTCGCAGGAGGGACTGGAGTTGGATGCTTATCTGTCTGGTCATTTCCCTCTTGTGCTTCATATTCCCCTTCGATATCTATGTTGTGTTTGACACCACCTTCTTGTGACTATACCTTTTTTTTCACCTTTCTTCTTTTTCTTTTTGACACCCCCAATATTTTACTACATGATGAAGCATCACCCTGTTATACAAGCCAAATAGAGGTTCCATTTTTCGTGTTGAGCAGATTGTCATGATGATGGTGATAGTGATCGGCGGGGAGAATTTCTCCGAGCCGGGGGAGTGTCTCGGTGCAGGTGGATTGTCCGCACTTGGCCGTAGACCAATCACGTCCTTTCAGGGCACAAGCCAAAAATGGTAGGCGGTGGCGTTGGCCCGGGCAAGCCCTTGGACCTCAGATCAGGGCTGCGACGCGCGGACTGGCCTTTTCTTGGAGTAGCCGCTGTCATCCAATCACGGAGAGCCAACACTTTCGAATCTCCACTCCCAAGTTCAATTCAGTTGCATGGATGGGTTGCCCCAGGCAATTGTCCATTGACCAATAATGGCTCCGTCCTTACTGCTGCTGTGCTGCTTGATCCGAGGGTGGGTGGATCCCTAGGTCAGGCCTCCTAGCCTCAGCCCAGACTCTGTCGCTGTACCGTACCGTGTACCGTACCGTCACACGCGGATCCGACCAGCGCTTATCCCAGCAGACCACCCCCCCATGTTACAGTATTGTGAAGTACTGTGCAGTAACGCAGTAACTGAGACAAGGCAAATCCTGCTCTTCGTGGAATCTCTCCGCATCGCAATCGCTGGTTCCGCATCCGTCAGCAGTCAGCACTCACTCACTCACTGCACTCACCACTGACTTGCAGCACTCATCTTTCTTCCTCCCGTGCACTGCCAATTCCTCTCAGCTCTCCCTCTCTCTTCTCTCTTTCTTGAGTCTCTCACGCGTCGCTTAACCCATTCATCCACTCATCCACTCATCCATTCATCTTCTTCCTTCTCCTCCTCCTCTACCCCGTGATTCTTCCGTCTCTTGTTGGCTGCCTGTCTCCGTCTCGCATAACCCTACCTTCTCCCTCTTTCTCTTCCCGTCTTCTCTTCCTCTTCTCTTCCTCTTCTCTTTCTCCTCCTTCCTCCATCCCTCTCTTCTTCCTTTTCTTTCCTCATCACATCATCTACTACATTCACCCACACCCTTTCAATCTCGCTTCACTCTGCTTGAATCCTTCAATTCACTTCTCATCCTGTCTCTTCCTTACATCATCTCCTCGTGGCCTACCTATTCGATCTTACCTCCTTCACTTAGGGCTAGATCCCTTCACAGCTCGGATCTTTGCGCTCAAACAGGTGGTTCTAGCTTATTGTGTCCCGCTCACTAGACAGAACAGATTCCGTCTTCCAGCTATTTTCGTAGTTTCCTGCGTTCCGCGGCGATTCCCTGCTCGTCATGTGTCCCATGATGCTCAACAGCCTCTCCGACGGCCCGGCCATGGTCCTGTCCCCTCCCCAGGAACACGCTTTTATTCAATATCCTCATCAATCCCGCTTCAATCCTGGCGCTGATGCACACCGAGGGCCATTTTTCGCGAATGGCACCCGTGCGTTTGCAGCATCATCCAATACCTTCACTGCCAGACCCTCCCGCAAGAGGTCGCGAGATGATGTCGGGTATGACGATGAGGTCCCAAGCTCTGGCGGACCTGTTGTACCAGCTCCAACCCCCGCGAAGCAGGAAGCAGAACAACCCATTTACGGCCCGGGTATGGTTCTGCTGAATCCTCGTACCAAGATGGCTATCTCTGCCGAAAGTCAAACCGGCACTTGGTACGAGGAGACTGCGGAGAAAACTGTCAACAATTCTGCTCCGCTGTCCTCTCGATCTCAGATGCTCCAATCCGGCGCAGCTGATCCTCTCAGTCGCAAGTCTCAGCGCCTCGATCCTTCCGCCCCGACTGTGGACGACATCACCCTTTCCTCCATCCAAAGCCGGCTCAACGATACCAGCAACACCGATGACAATCGTCGCATTCTTCCCGCAAGCTCGCGCCTTTCTCCAGAGGAGCCCACAGTCGATGACGCTACCCGCATGTTGGGGATCAGTTGGCAGCGGATCGTGACTGAAGACTCAGACATGGCGGCGGCAGTGCGCGGTTGGAAGAAGTACATCGACCGTCAGTTTTCCGCCTATCTCATGGATTCCGAGATCCTCATGAAGAACCGAGCATTGAACGCTTATCTCGTGACCGCACGTCCTGTCACGCCCATGGGTCCTGCATTCGTGCCTGCCTTCTTCCTCTTCAGCGATGACCTCACTCAGGCTCAATTGGTGGGCTCTAACTGGGACCTCTGCCTCCAAAATCTGCGGTCCACCCCTATTGTTTTCGAAGGAACCCAGATTCTCAGCGCCTCCGACAGGCCTGCTCAGAGCCTTCCCTCCGCGGCCCCGCAGAACCTTCTTGGGGCTACTCAGCAGGAGCCTGGTCTACCTCTCTTGCAAACCCTCTGTGCCCAGCCCACCATGGTTGAGACCGGCCTTGGTGCTGGATTGAACAACAGCGTAGGAATGGGGACGGGGATGGAGATTGACACGTAAAGCCAGCGCAGCATCCGGTCAGCAACCACGACAACATCTTCAAAAGTTTGCGTACAAACCGACAAAAGACCGATTCAACGACCTCGATAATAGGCGAACGCAAAAGCACCACCGACGGACTAACCTAATTCTCATGTTTTCGGGCAGCACTTCATATTCCTCTCTTCGATCACGCCCGTCCGTATCTCATTGATATATGTTTGTGAAATCTTTTCCTTTTTTCTTTCTCTCTCTTCTTGGAAATCGGCGTATGGGGACTGGACGGTATGGGACATGGTGGGATAAGGCTGGTCTCATGGACTGGGAGACCGTCATGGGCATTTCGACTCTGTATTTTTCATATTTGCTTTTGGTTTCTTTTCGTTTCCTTCTCGTTTGTTGATATTTCCTTGACATGTCTTTGATGTGACATCCGACATGATCTTAACATTTTTTTTTTTTGATATAAGAAAAAAGCAGAAAGAAAATATGAAAAGATAAAGAAATGACGAAGGTGAGCCGAGTGTCAAGGTGTGTAGAAAGTGAAAGAGGGGAAGTTGGTTGGGTTGGAATGGTTGGAATGGTTGGGTCGCGGCGAGATCGAAAGAGCGGTCAGTCCGTTCTCCGCCCTACGATTTCCCCAGGGTGTTGTAGATCTCGCAGTACTGCCAATTCGTTCTCTCGCTTCAGTCAACCCGTTCATAAAGGAAGATATATGATAATGACCGTAATCGAGATGGCATCTGCTGTCAGGTCCGACCGAGCATCCTTCTCCCATGGATGTCATGTCATGTCATGCTGAACAAGAACCAGCAGCAGCAGTTGGCCCTGCTCGACCTGTTCCTTTTTCTTTCCGTTAAGGCTGGTCTGCCTATAGATAACAGTCAGTATCAACGCTGGTCTTCTAGCCCATGAAGTTCAAGCACGCCCCAAGAACCAAGATACTTACTGCCATGTACTCACCGTATGTGCGGAGTGTTGTACCCTCCCTCCCTCCCTCCCCCGCAATCAACCGCCCCGTAAATCAACACTCATCACCTACTCTCTCTCTCAGGCGCTGTAGCGAACGCATTATCCTATACGTTAGATAATGAGTGAGTTGGAGCTCGAGGATCTGCAATCGACGCCACTTGCCATCACTACAATATCATATAGCTATCCCTGCGCCCTGCAACCCTAGTAGTAGTAGTAGCGGCAGCGGCAGCGGCAGCGGCAGCGGCGAAGGGGACGGGGAGCGGGTTAGTTAGGGCTGGGCTGGGCTCTGAGCTTCTTCCCATGTCTATGTCTATGCCTATGCCTACCTAATTTACTGTACCTACTAACTTATAAGTTATCTATCCCGATACTGCACAGTACAGTACAGGACAGGACAGGACAGCACTCAAGGCCATCGATCGAACATGAAGCTGAGCTGGAGGGAGAAGGGGCGGGGACGGGTTGGGGGGGTGTGACTATCCGTTCATGCATCTGTATAGCTCAGCTCAGCTTTAATGCGTGCATCGACAGTAACTGTACTGTGCTGTGCTGTACAACTTACCAGACCGCAGCATGGTCGATTGTCGTTGTTGATCTTGCTCGGTGTCTTGACTTGCCGGCAGAAGGGGAGGGGGATTTTGGGCGATGCTGTGGATGTACGGAGTACTTGGACTGAGAATCCCAAGGTAGGCAAGTCTAGATCCATATAATCAGGACATGCGTTTGCTCTTTCTTCGAGAAGCGAGAAGGGGATGTATTCGATTGTGAGACGAGAATAATAGCTACACTCTAGGAGAGAAAACTGATAGGTGGGTTTTCGGAATGGATGGGCAGGCTGGGTCAGCGTCATGCATGCACTGCAGGAGAATATTAGGACGGGGCTTCGGAGTATGGCTTATAGATCGTAAAAGGAAGGGGAGCCTATATATCGACTTCCTTCACTGCTTTCTGCGTTTCGTTCAGGCTCTTTAGGTGGCAAAGGAGTTGAGAGGTTGTAGCGAGGAGAGACTACCTCTACCTATTATATCACGCGACTGATACTGAGGAAGCCAGCGACTGAGGATAAGTAGAGGGAAGCCTACCATAAAATCAAACAACACATCCAAGTACATGTCTCAATGCTTTCATCCTCACAACTGTCATTCCGGTGTATACCGTGGTGGAACTATTAACTTGTCTAGTACTTGGCTCTACAGGATATAAACTATTTGCTAAATACTGTCTTGAACTACGACAAACCAACTCTGACCCTTCACACCAACAACGCACATCCTATCGTCTCACATCTCACATCTACCCCCCTTCTTCAACCAACTATCCCCCTACCGCCTCACCGTGTCTCTACTCACCACACAGAGGCCCTTTCACATCCAATTGACTCCTCGAGAACCTTACCTCAACACCACTTAACTCGCAGGCTTGATCTCCGTGACCTCCGTGCAAGTCACCGATCCTTTAGTAGTCTCACTCGATCCTTCCGGTTGGTACGGCTTCTTATCCATGAAGAGTTGGTCGATGTTTTCGAGACTCATGTTCGCCGTCTCAGGGTAGTAGAAATAGATGATCTGGCCCAGCCCCTCCCGCATTAGACTGGACACACAGAAACATAGGGGAAGATCAACCAACTCACCGGCACAAACAGCAAGTTGAAACACATGAAGATAAGATACCCCTTCCATTCCAGATCCTTGATGAGGACGGGCGCGATCATGGCGACGAAGAAATTCCAAAGCCAATTTGCCGAGATACCGATGGCGGACCTAGAACCGCGGATTAAAAATAGCTCTCGTTATCGTTCTCCCAGCTTTTCTCCTGTGATGGAGTTGAGTTGGCAGGGGAGCCACCGGCTGGAATGTGGTGGGTACAGTTTCATTGGGGTTGGGGGCGGGAGCATTTCGTACCCTTTGTTGCGGACATGCAGGGGAAGGATCTCCGGTCCATACACCCACGGTATGCAGTTGATGGAGGCTCCGAAGATGAGCATGAAGAGGAAGAAGAATGGCACTGACGCCGTGGCCGTTGCTCTTTCGAGATCGGTTCCTGGGAAGACGGAATTTAGGATCCCTGATAGTTCGACCATTTGCCTGATTTGGCAATCCACAACGGAAGAGGCTGGGACTTTTTGTTTTTTTACCTTTGAACGATAGAAGAATGGAGATCAGGAGCATGCACAGGAACTGGCCAAACGATCCCCACATCATTGGGCCACGACGTCCCAGGCGATCGGCGTAGAAGGTGGGATAAAAGGAGCCTGGGGTGCAGGCGGTTAACGGTCGTCGTCCCGATGATCCAATCATGGTCTCAAAGGAGAGAACATACCTATGACAAACATGAGTTCGATCACTCCACCCAATAATAGACTGAGCTTGGCATCGAGGCCCACGTTATATTGGAGAACTAAGGTGGCAAAGTGTCAGTAGCCATCGCGCGGGTGGGTGATGAATGTTGGGCTTCTACCGATTGTCGAATAGGTCTAGCAAGATGTCAGTAGTGATGGTGGTTGTTTCGAGCTGTCTCAACTTACGACTATCACGTTAACACCACCCATCTGGTTGATGAATTGCAGCCCATAGGCCAGCAAGACTCGTCGACCGGTGTGAAGCTCATCCTTCTTGAAGATCTGAGACCATTTGTACTCCCCTCGAGCGTTGTCAGCTTCGATGGCTCGGCGAATTCCTTCTGCTTCCTGGATGACTTTTGGGTCATCCGCTTGCCGGTCGTAGAAGTCGCAGAGCACATGCAATGCGGCGTCCTCATTTTTATGGCGATACAGCCATCGGGGACTCTCAGGGAGTCTAGCTATCGTCAGATGCACTGTCTTCACCAACTACGTCTAACGAAGTGGGAGCTCACCCAAGGATAAGAACAGAAACACCAGCTGCGAGGAGAAGTTGGCAAGCAATCGGGAGTCTCCAGCTGATAGAGCCATCGACATAGCTCAACCCGTAGTCGAACCAGTAGGCCACGCAAATGCCAACACTGACTGCAAGAGGCTGGCTGCAGACATACATTCCTCGTTTCCGTGCATCACATAATTCCGACTGATACACCGGCACGGCTGCTGTCATCACACCGGTTCCAATGCCCGTGAAGAAGCGGGTCACGAGTATCTGAGTCCTAGAAAAGGAACAGGTTTGGGCTGTGCCTCCAATCTGCACGACAAGGAATTCGTCCGTGTTAGCCTAGTCCTCGTCACTGACATATAGACACTTACACACCATAATCACAGCCATCGAGAACCACATCGACCTTCGAAACCCAAGCTTATCACTCCGTAGGAAGGAGATCACCGTTCCAACCAGACATCCCAGGTTGTATATGGCCACTATGAATCCCACCATGCCCGAGCCAGGGTTGTCCACCATGGCAAGGAAATCCTCATTTGACACAATCCCCGAGTATATCCCCTGATTGTAACCTGTAAAACACCAAGAACCAAGTCAGCCGCACCGCACTTTTTGAGACCAGTTCGAAGCAACCTACCGAAAAGAACAAACGCTAACTGGCAAGTGAACAAGATAGCCATGCGAAGGCCGAAGCCTCGGCCATAGATGTTGAGCTTCGCCATTATCCCAGTCAGAAGAATAGGAACCGGGCAAGCTTGAGCAAGCGCAGATAATCGGCACAACCGTCAATATCTCAGGCAGTATTTATACGTATGTAGTCCTGAAGGACTGGATTGCCATTGACGACGATGGTAAGGGGGCTCAACGCGGAGTGGGCTGGCTGTGGATCCGGGACACATGGACTTGGTGCACGAGAGCCAACGTAGCATGACGACTTGCTGGCCGACTTCTCTGGAGCAAGTAGCTGATCTGGGACCGGTAGCTGAAGCCATACTAACCTCTTAGAGACCAAGCGACGACCCTCCATACCAAAGGGTTCGGCTCTATACCGGAGTTACCACAAAAGTACGGTGGGCAGGAGCCATAGTGCGAGGATCCCGGAGTCAGACGACGATTATGGTAACATCCAGTAATTCTATCCGGCTGTCTCGTGCATTCTGTATCGGGGAGAAACCCTGCCTCACACATTCCTCATGGCTCACGGAAGGTTGACTTCCGACTGGGAACGACGCTATATCTGGACATGGAGTCGCGGTTTCAAGGAGGCGAGGGTGTAACCAAAGATCACTAGCAAGGTATCGTGGTCATCCGATTCAGAATTGACGTTGTACTTGAAGTGTAAATCTTTCGAGTGGGAAAGTGTTGAGCGGCTCTAGCAGGGGTTTCCATGGAGCAGCTGCCTAAATGTGAACCTTGGCAGCATCTTTCAGAGTCCAACAAGGTCAAATACCCCTTGCCTTGGTATTGACCAGAGCTTAGAAGGTCCTGGGGAGTCCCTCTGCCTGAAGAAGCCTCCTCTCATTGCCGAGAAGCCAGCGTTGTAGTTCTTGGGCGCTTTGATGACGGCCATGGGCGAGGAGCTGCTCTCTTATCGTTTGAGGCGTCCAGGCTTAGGCTGCGCCCATGTATGCTGCAAGCCTCAGAGTTCTAAGGCTGATTCCAAGAACTGGCCAGACTCAAGCAAGACAGACGAAAGATCGAGGCGATTGTTGTCAAGACTTTCCGGTCTCACGTGATATCCACACAACAGGAAGGTGGTCAAATCCTCAGCTCAGTCCAGATTAGGCCAAAGTAGGGGCTGTGAAATTCATTCAATCCGTTGAGTTCTTCCGCTCAGCTTAGGCTTGGAATCGGTTCTTACTTTTTATGGATAGATTGATCAAACCTGGAATGGTAGTTATTAGTTCGTTGCCAGCTAGTGGAAGCTCTGTTTTAGCTATATATACATGCCCTGGATATCTTATCGGTTTCCAAGATGATCTGCTCCTGACTCTAAACTCAGTCACTATCATAGTAATCACTTCCTTCATCGTAGTAGTCTCCGTAGTGTCCTGCAAAAGCCGCCTCAACACCGTCCTCCGCGTCCTCGTCGTCGTCATAGTCGTCTTCCTCCTGTTCGTCGTCTGAATAACCACTTTTCTCACCGGCAGCAGGGCCCAGGGCTTCCTCGTTCGCAGCCGGTTTCTCTGTTGTGGTGGTTGAGGGGCCGGGCTGAGTCGCTTGCTGTGCGGGTTCAAGCACTGCAGGTGGCACCGTGGACGACACCGCAGGCACAGAAGGCGATGCTGTCGAAGCGGCTGCAAGTCCAGCTCGCCGAGTGACCGCTTCAGGTTCGATACTAGCGCTGCGCCTCGAAAACACACTCTGACTACGACTTCGGCTTCGACTGAGACTCTCGGCCTTCGCTTTCGAAGATTCGTCGGCGCCTCCATCGTCGAAAAGAGAATCCAGAAGTCGGTAGTTGATCTTTTTACTGAACCCTCTGCGTTCCAACATTCGCCGAGTCGCTTCAGCAGGGGTGGAGGCACGAGTACTTCGTCCATCGCCATCTTCTCCTTCCCCTTCGAGATACGTGACATCTCCCAATCTTCCCTTGCGGCGTTTCCGGGGCTTGTTGACTCGGCCGTCGGCGCCAGGCTGGTTTTCAGCTTCTGCTAGGGCGCGTTTCAAGGCTTTGGCCTGCTGTGCTCGTAGGTAATCTTTGTTCTCATGCACCCAAATTCGCTCCTTGATTTCGACTTCGGCGGGAGTCAGCAAGCAATGGGCCACTTCTGGGTCTGATTCAAACTCGGCAGCATCAATTTCTGTGCTGTCCGACACTGGTGGCTTGGGCAGAATGACAGTGCTTTCGACCATATTCGAGCCCTGTGTCAAATAGGAGGCCATTTCATTCTCAAGCGCCTCTTCAGACGCAACCTGTTCGGCCGATGGAAGGGGGAGTTGAGGTCTTTTCCCCTTAGGGCGACCTGCCGGGGCGTCTTCTCCGAATTCGGACGTCGCATCGCTGGTGACGGAGGCAGTCGACTGCCGTCTTTGGCTGAGATCGGTTGCCATCAACGCCGGGTCAATGGGAAGGTTGGGGATCGCGAAGCCATCGGAGTCAACCCGTCTAGGCTGTTGCGCCTCAGGTACGTCGCCCTCGATTTCAGCCGCAGTCTCGGCAGGTTTTCTCTTGAAGGACCGCGATGGTTTCCGACCCTCTCTGGATCGAGTAAATGAGGGCGGGTCGTGTGCGTTTTCCAGTTGGACCGAGCGGAATTGATCGACGGTTAGCTCACCACTCTCGGTCGAGCTAAATTCGTTGAGTCGTTGACTGATCGTGATCTCGGTGACTTTCACCACGTAGACAACTTCCCGGACCGTGCGGCGAAAGTTGTTCATGCGGGCAGCAAGAATCAGCGCTGCACCACAGATACCAGCAGGACGACGACCTGTAGTCATCCAGTCGCGGTTCATGCGCTGCACAATGCGCACAGCTTCGCTAGCGACCTGCATTGTGCTAGGTCCGAATTCAAGTTGTTTGGCGAATCTATAAATCAGACTCTCGGGATCAATGGGGTTCATGAGGAAGATGGTGCCTCCGAGGCGTAGCTCCTCCAACAAGGCCTTGTACGTCCGACCTAACTTGAAGACGTTCAGCATGAGCACATCAGCAAAATCAATGAGCATGACCGTGTTGCCGTCCTGTCGACGGCAGGCGATGTACAAGCTGACCGCGGCAACAGTCTTGGTTCTGCGACCTTGAATGAAATTCAGGCCGACGGCCAGCTTGAACACCTGAGTGGCTGCCTTTGAGGCACTCTCTGGGATCATCAAGGCGCGAGACAGCTGCGTGATGTACCGATTACCGTTGGCTTCAGTGAGCTCCCGGCTCTCTGTGCCTCCATGGAACCGGCCAGGGCCCGTGCTGCGAACATGCGACTGGTCTTCACCGACAAATGTTCCCTGAACGACGGCAGCACCGGAGGACGTTTCACCGAAGGTGACTTCGGAGACAATGTTTGCTTCACTAATGACAGTACCACACCCGGAACAGACCTTCTGGCCGTCATCCTCGACGATATGAGGGGCCGGACAGCCTGGGTTAGGACAGGTAGTCGTCTTGGGATGGGTAGTCGGCCTGACCGGTTGAGGCCGGGAGATCGGCTGTGGCCGCCTGATGGGGGTTGAGCCTGTTGGCTTGAGACTGGCCAGACGTCCCATGGGGGGCGCCCTGGGGCCAGTTCTGGGCGGCATAGGCCGCATTCCGGGTCTTGGGACGGACATGATGAACTAAGCGTGAGGGGGATTGCCCCGCGAAGAAGGGACAAGGGGCTTGAAACGAGGTCGATAACTGCGCTAGATGTTACGCCATATGCTTGAATTGGCGTAGATAGATGGTTGATATGATCGGCGGGAGTTCCGAACCAAAGCCGGAGTTCAGGGAATATGGAGAGTATGGAGTATGAAAGAGTAGGTAGTCGAGAGAGAGAGCTTGGGAAAAATGGATAATAGGGGATGACAATGAAAGGGGAGGTGCGGGGTAGCTCCGCGCAGATCGTGCAGCTGCACCGATGACTGTGTTACGCTGATGCGAACAGCCAGGGAAGAAGAGTGATGTTGGTTGAATATCTCTGTAAGATCGCGAAAAAGATAAGACGTGTCGGACACGCGTTGTAAAGTGGTGAAAGTCGCGATAAGTGGTTTTTGGTTGGAGATGAAGGGAGACGGAGGGGGGGGAGAAAGAGTGAGGTGAAAATTGCAATTGGGAGGACGCGGTGGCCCAGCGGAAAGGTCACGTGTCGCGTCCACGCGTAGAGAGTTGGAAAACTCTCCCATGACTCCCGTTCGATCCTCCTTCCGCTCTCTTCTTCTTTTGCATTTTCCACCAAGCGTATATATCGTCTCTCTCGGCTTTCTTTTCTCTCCATTCTACCCCTCCCATTGCTTCCTGGGAACCATGTCTGTCTCGGCTTTTCTGTTCTCCAGCCTGCATGACAATCTACAATAGCACTGATTTGTAAAGGGGCTTTCTTGGTCGAAGCGACCCACCTTCTGCCGTTTGCGGGCGAGTCTGATTTATTTCAATGTTCTATTGAATCACGATCTAGTCTACCGTATTATCGAGCAAAAAGATAATGGGTAGTAGTATGGTAGGATAAATTGCGGTGGACTGTAGTTATAGACTGCCTAGTAAGTACTATGAACGAGTAGGCACAATCTAATCAGATCTCGATGCATTCAAGCTTTTTGCCACTCAGTCCTCCGCACTCTGGAACACCCTAAGGAACCTCATTGCCTCGACGCCGCCACCTCTATGACGCAAATTGTAGAATCAGGCTTTGCTTGTTGTTCATGATGCATAGCTCACTGAGCCCGGTGTATCAATCTAACTAATTGACCTGTTTGTCGGGTCAAATCAGCCTTGCAGCATCGAAGTATTCCTTACTCATCCATCATCTCCGGGCCTCGTTCTGGAATGCGCGATTTGTGCGCTCTTTAGAGCTTCAGAGTCTTTTGCGCACAAAACGCGCAAGGTTGCCTCTTGCTCCACAACCATGATTATAAATGATATCACTTTTAAGTAACACAGCTACTTATACCATACGTCGCTCTTCATCGTCTCCTTGTAAATTTCAAGAATTCTTCCCCCCCCTTACTTAATTTCGCCCATACCCACGATCTCCCTCCAATTCAAGCCAGGAGCCAAGGACAACCACGGAGAATTACGAATGAACTGACTGACTAACTCACTGTCCCTCCTGACCAGCCGCAAACATTCCTGGCAAACATTATTCAGATCCCATCCCTTTTCAGCCACCTCGTGGTTGAATGAATCATGTCGCAGCCCACCACGAGGAACGGAGCCATCGCTCCGACCGGACTCAGCGCCCGGTCACTGAAAAGCACATTCCTCGTTAGCAACATCCACTGCGCCTCCTGCGTCGCCTACATCGACGAAGTCCTATCTGGCATTGCGGGCGTGATCAAGGTCGATGTGTCCGTCCT
The DNA here is from genome assembly GCF_003184765.1 of Aspergillus aculeatinus CBS 121060. NCBI lineage: Eukaryota > Fungi > Ascomycota > Eurotiomycetes > Eurotiales > Aspergillaceae > Aspergillus > Aspergillus aculeatinus. Next base: position 40,117 of record NW_020291568.1, on the reverse strand, counting down.
CACGCACGAAGTCCGCGTCATGCACACCGCAGGCGTGGAGCCGCCCGATTTGGCCAAAGCGCTGATTGACGCCTCCTTCGACGTGCATCATGCTACAAGCTACGAACCGAAGGGCTCCGTCGTCGCGGACTTTGACACGACCGCGTGGCTGCCCCGCGACTCGATCTTTGCCGGGGCCAGTCAACAGCCACCCGGTGGTGCGCATGCTGCAACCTTGGCCCCGGGCAATCGACACATCGAGAACTGCGATGCCTGCCGGCAGGAGGAGCTCGAGAGGCTTGCCGTTGAGGCCGATCTGTCGGATGGCAATCTACGCGACCAGTCCAGCGCGGATTCTAGCATTGACCCGTCGAACGACAAGGTGGCCGGGCGCGTGTCCCAGCGGTCAGTGCCTGGGAGTTCTGCAGAGAACGTGGCGTCGCAGTCACCAGAAGAGAAATTCAATGCGCGCGTGAGCATTGGCGGCATGAGCTGTGCTTCGTGTGCAAACAGCATCACCAACGAAGTCAAGCAGCTCGACTTTGTTCAGGATATCACCGTCAACCTACTCACGAACAGTGCGACTATTGTCTTTAGTGGCCCGCGAGCAAATGCCGAAAAGATCGTCGAGCAGATCGAGGATATCGGGTTTGAAGCGTCGCTCGATGAGGTGCAGAGCCTGACTGTTTCTCCGAAACGCAAGGGGCCTACGCCGACTTACATCGCAGAGATTGCCATTAGCGGCATGACGTGCGGATCTTGCTCGGGCGCGGTCACTCGCGGGCTTGAAGAACTGCCTTTCGTGGTAGAAGTTTCCATCAACCTCCTCACCCACAGCGGAAGAGTCGAATTCCAGGACCGTAACAATATTGACGCTATCGTGGAAAAGATCGAAGACTTAGGGTACGATGCTTCGATCAACAGTGTTTCCCCCAAGGGCTCATCTCAGGAGAGCGAGATCGTGGAAGAAAGAACGGTTTCTGTTCATGTGGATGGCATGTTCTGTCACCATTGCCCGGAGAAGATCTTCAAATCCGTCGAAGACCTGCCAAATGTCAAGGTGCAGGGTGCGCTCTCCGTCAATAACCCCATTCTCACCGTGACATACACGCCCAAAACCCCCTCCCTCACTATAAGAACAATACTGCAAACCATTGGAAAATCGCACGAGTCATTCACAGCCACCGTATACCACCCGCCGAGTGTGGAGGATCGGTCTCGAGCGATGCAACGGTACGAAAGACGGCGCCTCCTCACTCGGTTCATCTTTGTTTTGGCAGTGGCTATCCCCACTTTCTTACTCGGGATCGTATTCATGACTTTGGTGTCGTCGAACAATCCCACTCGCAAGTACCTTGAAGAGCCAATGTGGGCGGGCGATGCGTCGCGCCTCGAGTGGGCACTTTTCATCATGACCACACCTGTGATGTTCTATGGGGCGGACATCTTCCACGTGCGAGCGATGAAAGAGATCTACTCGCTTTGGCGGCCGGGCAGTCGTGTACCGATCCTGCGGAGGTTCTATCGCTTTGGTAGTATGAATCTTCTGATCTCCGCTGGAACCATGGTGGCTTATGTCTCCTCCCTGGCTGTGCTGATCATGGATGCCTCGATGGGGTCTTCATCCAGCACTCATAGCTCCACCTACTTCGATACGGTGGTCTTCTTGACCATGTTCATCCTTGCTGGGCGCTTCATGGAGGCATACAGCAAGGCCAAGACGGGTGACGCAGTTGCATCGCTCGGAAAGCTGCGACCAAGTGAGGCCTTGCTCAAGGTCTCCGAAAGTGTTGAGGGAGGCGCAGACACAGGAGCCGGCCCCAAAGACGGCGGTTACCAGCGGATCAGTGTCGACATGCTGGAAATCGGTGATGTGGTCAGCATCCCCCATGGAGCCTCGCCCCCAGCCGACGGAGTGGTAGTCGGAACCGGCTCCTATCAGTTCGACGAAAGTTCATTGACCGGCGAATCGAAACCCGTGCACAAGTCAGCGGGCGACCCTGTGTATACGGGCTCTGTCAATGTGGGACAGCCCGCTGACGTCAAGGTCACTGCTCTTGGAAGTTCTTCCATGTTGGATCAAATCATCTCGGTAGTACGAGAAGGCCAGAGCAGACGAGCACCGCTCGAGAGAGTGGCAGACCTCCTGACCTCTCACTTTGTCCCGACTATCACCCTCATCGCCATTCTGACCTTCGTCATCTGGCTCTCCCTGGGACTATCTGGAACGCTTCCCGAGGACTACCTCGACGTCAGCCGCGGCGGTTGGACGTTCTGGAGCCTGGAGTTTGCGATCGCGGTCTTTGTCGTCGCCTGTCCCTGCGGCCTCGCCCTCGCCGCGCCCACCGCGCTCTTCGTTGGCGGCGGCCTGGCTGCTCGCCAGGGGATCTTGGTGAAAGGCGGCGGCGAAGCCTTCCAAGAAGCGAGTCGTCTCGACGCCATCGTGTTCGACAAGACCGGGACCCTCACCGAAGGAGGCAGCCTGCAGGTCTCTGATCATGAAGAGCTCATCACCGACCCAGACCTGATATCCATCGCCTGGACCGTCACCCGCAAGCTCGAAGAGAGCAGCAACCACCCCATCGCCCGGGCCATCTCGAACTTCTGCCGCGACGAGAAGCCATCCACCCAAGTCTGCCGCGTCGATGAGATCGAGGAACTCTCCGGCCAAGGTATGAAGGGCACCTTCACCATCACCACCACCACCACCAAAGACACCAGTGGCAATAGCATTAGTGGTGGCCAACGACAATTCGAAGCCGCCATCGGCAACCAACGCCTCGTGCACGCTCTTACCAACACCAACACCAACCCCGACGACCCCGACCCGGACCCAAACCTCACCGACCTCACCAACCGGCTCACCAAGCACCAATCCGCTGGCAAATCCACCGCCATCCTCCTCCTCCGGCCCCTCACCACGGGCACTCCCACTCATTCCACCACCCAAAAACCCTTCACACCAGCCCTCCTCCTCGCCACCACCGACACAATCCGCCCCTCCGCCGCCCGGATCATCCGCGCCCTGCACCGCCGCCAAATCTCCGTCTTCATGTGCACCGGCGACAACCGCACCACCGCCGTCGCCGTCGCCTCGCAACTCGGCATCCCGGACGCCAACGTCGAAGCCAACGTCACCCCCGCCGGCAAGTCCTCCTTCATCCGCTCCATCCAGAACCACCCGAACACGGACCTCGAAGCCCAGCAGCGCCCACCTCCATCGCCATCATCATCCCCCCAATCCGCCGGCCGGAAAATCGTCGCCTTCGTCGGCGACGGCATCAACGACTCCCCCGCCCTGACCGCCGCGGACGTCAGCATCGCTCTGGCCACGGGCTCCGACGTCGCCATCAACTCCGCCAGCTTTATCCTGCTGCACGCCGACCTCGACGCCATCCTGCAGCTGGTGCGCCTCAGCCGGCGGGTCTTCCGCCGCGTGAAGTGGAATTTCGCCTGGGCACTGGTGTACAACTGCTGTCTGGTGCCGGTGGCGGCGGGGGTGTTTTATCCGATCGTGAGTGGGCATAAGGCGGCCGTGAATGGTCACGGGAGTGTGGCGACGCATTGGCGGCTGAGTCCCGTGTGGGCGTCGTTGGCGATGGCGTTGAGTAGTATCTCGGTGGTGTGTAGTAGTTTGGCCTTGGCGGGGGAGTGGAGGTGGAGGAGGAGAAGGGATCGGGAGTCATAGGGTGGTTGTTTTGGAGCCAGAGTTTGGCATTGTATGAGACAATGATTGATGATCTCCGTTATAGTTACTTGAATCGACTCGATAAATGGAGTTATGGAAATTCGACGAGGGTGTGTGTCTGTATAGCTTCGTTGTGATCCGCCCGAGACGGTTTATGTAGGCCTCGGCATGTTTGCGAACTCGCTATTTATCAGGTGGAGATCGGACATGTGATATAAGTACTGGTTCTTCATGCTGCGGTATCTATCTGTTGTCTAAGTCTATTGCGTTGAGACCGGCAATACAACCTATGTCAGTTCAATATTACCTTGATAGCACCAAGCGTTCCAGCTTCACCAACCCAATTCGGCCACGATATCGATATGTCCAAGTCCAATACTGATGAACGACCAAGCGACCAATCTGTACGCCTATCCATCCTCACCCCAAACCTCGGCAATCTTCTTGCTCAAGACCTTCGCGATCTTCTTCCGCGTCACGAGTGTCTGCATCTGATCCGAAACCAAGTTCTCTCGGTCTTTCACACCCAAAGCCTCGAATGCCTGGACAAACGCCTGCGGGGTCGGCCACCGCCGCTGGATCTCCAAGGCCTTCTCGCCTGTGACGCCCCGGATGCACATGAGCATCTTCAGGAAGACATCGCGCAGCGTCAAGACGTCGGATTTGGAGGTCAACGCCGAGAACGTCGAGAAGGTCACGGCGAAGGTCGTGCTCGGCTTCTCGGCGCGGAACCGCTCGAGCGTCTCGAGGTACGACTCCGAGGACGACAGCTGCCGACTGGGGATCAACGCCAGGGCGTGAGACGGTGGTGCTTCGCGGGACGCGGCACCGTACATCTTGCGCAGCAGGCAGGTCATTCGCGCCAGGTAGCGGATGGAGTCGTCCAGGTTCTTGGTGCGCTTCACGAAGTAGCCGTTCACCACCTGCGTGGACGCGATGGCGGAGGCGACCATCTCGTCGTATTTCGAGGTGACGGTGGGGTCTTGGCTGAAGGTGAATTCTTCGATGAGGTAGATGACGTTCTTGATCCCGGAGCGGCGGAGTCGGAACTTCTGTTCGTGGAAGCGGCCGTCTTTCATGGAGCCGATGAGGTCGTCCAGGCGTTTGCGCTCCACGATCCAGTCCAGCATGATCTCGTCGCCTTCCTCGCCGTACTGGGACAGGAATCTGGGATCGTGGAACTTGGCCACCCACATGACATCGCCGAGCTCGAGGGCGCGCACCTCGGGTGTGACGCCCTTCTTGCTGAGCTCGTTGGCAAGGTAGTCCCTATCTCGGGAGGACCGCACTTCACGAACATCCAGAACCAGCTGGACTGTGAAGCTGTTCGGTGGGATCACAATCGGAGTGACCGTTCCATCAAACGCCGCATCAATTGCATGAGGGAGCTGGGGATCTTGAGGCGGTGTTTCGTAGCTGATGCTCTCTTGCCGTACAGCCTGTGGTACGGCACTGCTGGGTGCGCGATCAGGAATGGTAACGCTTGCAGCGGGCTGAGTCTAACCAGGAAATCTGTCAGATAATGGAGAACTGCAGGCTCCGAGATGCTAGAAAAACTCACAGACTCGGCTCGGAAAGATAACGTTCTTTGGCTCGGGTCTGACGGCGCAGCCGCCTTGATTCGTTTGGCCACTTCCCAGCCTTCCTCCGTGAGAGCGTATCTCTTCAGTGGGCGGCCGTGATCGTAGACAAGCTCCTTCTGAAGGAGGGTCTTCATTGACGCCCACGCCGTATGGAATTTGGACGAGTCGCTCGGGGCTGTGAACGAACTCTCGCAGTGCGGCTGCGCTGTCTCAATTAACTGTGATTTTGTCATGCCCTGGGACGCATTCTCTTCCAGGGTCGAGAGAGCCAAGATGATCGCGTAAGGACCAGACCGCAGCGTTGGCACATATGGCTTAGCCTTGGTCTTCCGCGGTTTCTTCGCAGGCTGGGTCTCGGCTGTCCCCCCCTCATCGGATTTCCTTTTACTCCTAGCTGCCGTCGATCTTAGAACGAAACAATATCCAAAAAGGCGGTGGAAGCGTAGAAGCATAGAACCAACATTTGTGGGGGTGCTCGGGCATGGGAAGGCCATTTTCCTCGCAGTGCTCCTTGAGCTTCTCCGTCAAGCGATCACATAGTTTCGGACCCAAGCCATTGAGTTGTTGGGCTTCCGAGGGGTGTTGGAAGACCAGTGGACAAGCTTTCATAGAATCATAGGCCTTCTTGTACCTGTCCAAGCGTCAGTCAAGATATCTACCCCTCGGAGATCCAATGCACTACACTACTCACACGATCGCTCCTTTGCTATTGCGCTCTCGTGCCTGGTCGAGCCATTCTTTGATCCACCCCAGCAACAGGGGATTGGCGCATGTTTCGCTCATGTTTCGGCACTGGCAAAGCTAGACCCCATGGGCATACGGCAATTCTCGATGGGACACGCCAATGGAAGAGATGGAAGAAATAATGTCATCCCCACATCACACCTGGATTTCCGATGGACAGCTTGCGTGGCCACTTGCGAAGGTCTGGGCCTGCGAAGTGACGTTGCGGCTTGGACCTCAACCTCGCTTCCAACGCGCTGGCCGAGAGTCCTGAGATTCACGCGTATTTCCTCTTTCGGCGAGTCGCCACATGTGGCTGGTGCATGATATAATTGTGGCTCAACTATGGCGGTGCCGCACACATTGAACCTTGATTGGTTGCGCGGGTGACTATACTCTTACACCACCAAAGGTAAGGTACTGTACAGGACCGAGTTGCACTGAAGTCAGGAGTTGGAACGTCGCACAAGAGCAAAAAGTTTAACGGACAGGAAGTCAATTGCCTGTCAGCAGCAAGAGTGGAGTTATAATAGGTACGCATATGTCAGTGAGATCAAGCTAAAAAGGTTCCCCAGCAAGATACAGGAACACCAGTTCTCCGATCTGCGGGCTTGACTGGCTCATCATGCGATGACGTCGATTACCCACCCTCCACCTCCCAACTCGCCTTCAAAAGCCCTTTGACATGCGCCAGCTCCGTTCCTCCTCCCAAGCATATGCTTCTCGACTCCGCTTCTAATCCCTGCTAATGTGTGGTCTTCTCGGACCCCATCTGCAGCATGTCTCAACTTGATACCACCACCAACAATGCACAGCAAGTATCCTACAGCACAAAGAACAGTCGCGCAGGCATCCTAGACGCTGAACGCACCACTGCCGACGTTTCCGGTCCCACCGATAGTCATGTCTTGTCCAAAGTAGACCAGGATGAAAAGGGTCTCGCCCAGAGGGCTGGGGATACCGACACTATCACTGACGTGGGATGGGACAAACCGCCGGAACAAATCCACGAGCGCGTGGTCTCAGGTTTGTCGAATGAAGACTTATGGATGCTCATCCGACGATTCAACAAGGTATACATCTCTGCACCAATTCAGAAGAGCTTTAGACGCTGACTCGCGCAGCAAATCTACTATGTCAAAGCATTGCCGGAGGCTCCCCTCCAGCGGCTCGACCTGAACCGCGCGGAAGACGAGCAGTTCTCCCCTGACAAACTGCGAGCAACCCTCGAGCGGTTCTATACTAGTATTGTCGTCTCCTTGACTGGCTTCGTCAAGCACATTGCAAGACTGCGTTCATGGCGGGAGCGCAACCGGACAGCAGGGTTCTGCATTGTAGGTTAACATCGAAAGGCCGTTGCTATTGGCAGTAACATTGACTGGCTCTCTAGGTCTATTTCGCTGCATGGATGCTTGACCTCCTTGCGCCTACACTTTTCGCCATTCTTCTGGTCCTGGTTGTCTCTCCTCAATCTCGCGAATTCCTGTTCCCTCCTGCGCCTATTCCATTGGTAAGCACGGACACAGGGGGTATACAGAAACCTAAGGCAGGGGTTTTGGGTTCTCACGACAGTATAACGGGGGCGCCGGAGAAGATGAAGGGTGAAGCTGCCGAAAGAGAGGCATCGAATCTCATCACCAGTGTTGCCAGTGTCGCCGTGGGTAGCGTCGCCGGCAAACATGACCAGGGAACTCCCGAAGATGCGCCTATCGAGTCATCGGTGCCAGATGCCATGGAGATAGCCACTAGTGCAGCGGATGCGCAGACTGCCGCTCACGGAGAGAGCACGGATGAATCTCACGATAAAACCAAGGAGCCCATGAGGGATACAGTCTACAACGCTGCAAACCTAGCCATGCGCATCCTTGCCGACATCATCGACACCTACGAGAGGTTTGGCAAGTAAGTGATCCCGCATTCACGAATCCTCAGGGTGATCCGTGGTTGACGATCGGCAGTGCTTTGTCTCCGACACCTCCCTTCTCCATGATCACTCCATACCTCCGATTGGCGAGCGTGCTATCAGTAGGCTTCCTCGCGTCCCTTATCATCTCCAGCCACATGTTCGTCAAGATGAGTACCTTTGGCGTGGGCTTTGCATTCTTCGGTGACCCAATCATCAGACGTGGAGTGGCATACCTGAATCGTGAATTCCCCCGCTGGGAGAAACTCCTCGAGCTACAGAAGTATGCCTCCCTCCAAATCATCGAAAGCATCATTTCATCTACTGACATTAATGCCGCAGCTCCCTCCTCAAGGGCATCCCCACCAACGCCCAGCTCACACTAACCCTCCTCCGCATCGGCGAAGCCAATGGCGCCCCTCTGCCCCCTCCCCCATCCCACTCCCTGCACGCCACTCCCGACCAACCCGCCCACGTGCGCAACGAGGACATCAACCTCGACGCGACAGACGAAGAGATCAACGCGGCCATCGCCCCGACGCCGCAACCTCAAACTGACTCGACGCAGCACGAGGAGATCCACCCGCAGCCTCCCAAGAAAGGATTCGCGAGCCGGATGCTCGGCTTCTTTCGGGGCACGACAGCGACCGGCATTGAGAGCAAGCTGGCCGTGGACCGGGCCAAAGCGGCTGTGGGCTCGCAGCGGGCCAAGGGCCGCGTCGGCGTACTCCGCAAGAAGGGCCAGATCACCCTTCCTTCGGGCCCCGTGCAGTTCGACGGCCGCTACCGCGGAAAGCGCGGCGTACTCGTTATCGACCAGTCGCAGTCCCCGCCGCTGCTGTACTTCACCACCGACCAGTCGGTGCAAGTCGACGACCCCACCTTGGCGCGCCGCTCTAAGAGCTCCGTCCTCTTCACCATGCCCGTCTCCGACATCCGCGAGATGCGCAAGGTGGGTGGGCTGGGCTGGAAGGGCAAGCTGGTGACCGGATGGGCGGTCGGCAGCAAGGAAGTGGTGGATGGCCTCAATCTGGTCGGCAAGCTTCCGGAGCAGAACTATCAGCTCACGGCCATGAAGACCCGCAATCAGCTGTTTAATCGGCTCGTGGCTATCGATGGACAGGTCTGGGCGAGCTACTAAGCCCCTCTTGCGATCGTGCGGTTTGCTAAGGTGTTTCTTTCTTAATTCAGGTTTGGAAATAAGTATTTCCCGCTTCCTTATCACCCCTTCGTTTGCGAAAGTCGGTACCTGAATGGGTGGAGGGTTACGTGATACTTCGATGGATATGCTGGAGCAGTTGATGATCGATGCAGGGGAAGGAGGGATTCACATGTGACCATGATTTGCTTCTGAATGTCTTATATTTTTCTTCAACTTCGGCTTGACGGGAACGAGAATTGCAAATTGTACATATACGCTTTGATGATAACGCCAATGCCAATGTCCTAATCTAACCAAACACCTGAACTCGTACTGTGCATTGCCTCGTTACTGTCACCCAACCCACCACCATCTCATACTCTCCAAAGCGAAACATAACTTCCATCAACCTCCTCAAAGGCCCCACCCGGCCTAAGTCATATTGCAACTATCATCTCTCAGACTGCAAGAGAGATCCCTGTATACTAAATTGCTAATAGGATACACGTAGGAGAACATCGCCCTCCAACCCATTGTAAGCCGGAAATCATACATCAACGTCGTCGGCGCGCAAAGCCACGACTAAAAAACTCCAGCTCTCCGCCGGAATTACGCATCTCTACTCTCTAAGCGACTCGAAATTATCCCAACAAGAACGAGGACGCCGAGGGTACAGGTGATGGGAATGCTTCACATGCTGGCGATGAATGTTGTTGTCAGTCGTCGGAGTAAGTAGTATATAAGGAGACTCAAGTTAGCTTCTGGCTGGAAGATAGATATATACTTATCCGGCGTCTTTCGTAGTTATCTGGATGGTGTGAGTGCGTTGATATGATGATCGGACTATCCTCCGCAGGCTCGCATCAACTCCGAGATGAGGAGTATATCTTCTCCACAAAACCCGGATTTAACCCGGAAACATACTTACTCTAAGAATTCATCATACTGAGTTTGGTAAATGCTTGTGTCATGGAACTTGTCAGGGCCGAAGTGCGCGAGGCCACTTGGATTTGGCAATTGGGCTGGTCGGCGAGATGCGCTAGTCTTCGTAATCTCGAAAAATGACGGCAGAGATCGGAAGATGTCAGCCACCACGGCAGTAGTTCAGTGGAGGCGCCACTTGAGCTAGCTTGCATAGTTGTCTTGAAGTATGTTTCTCGTTGGAAGGAGGCTCAGTTGATTGAAGATGGAGGAGGTGATGGTTGAAGATTTGCACGTTCACGGCGTACCCCGCAGTGTTTTTCCCCAGATCCCGTGCCTGAAACACCGTCTGGATAGGAAAAATGTCAACAATTGCGAGGATTGGGTTGCTCAGGAGATCGCAGTTGTGGCACAGGTGCACTCGGACAGATTTTGAGATTCAAGAAGGAGAAGGATGGTATTGAGCTATCGTATCATCGACATCCATGGCGGGCAGTAGAACCCAGAAGCCTGGAGCTGAGGTGTTGAGGATCAACAGGGTCGAGTCGAGTGGATTATTGAAGCGGGGTTGACCCGCCATCGTCACCTCCCATTCTTTCCTTTTCCCCACCTCAATTCAAAACGTCTCTCTTCTGCCGACCATTCTGCTGGTTTTCAGCTCTAGGTTCTAAGAGGATTTCTCCCTTCGTTTGTGCCCCTCAATTAACGGGCAAAGTTAGTGGATCGCTTGTAGATCGATCCTCTTCGCCAAACTGTCTATCCTTGCTGGCTGCATAATGCCGGAGTATCCCCGATCCATCGGCAGTCGAACACCATGAAGCGCTCTTCACATGAAGCCAATCTGGACGAAAGTCCACCCCAGCATAGCCGACGGCCGTCTCTTATCCCTGATGGTCGACCCTCGGCCCCAAGGATCTCCAAAGCTCGCGCGTGTGAGTTCCCCTGGTTGTGATATTTGCTAAGCCCCGCCTTCGAACCCACCCCCTCTTTATGGAATTACGGAAAGCTCTACACGCCAGATACTGAACGAGTACTTCAGGCGCGGAGTGCAAGCGACACAAGATACGTTGTGAGTTCAAAGCAGGAGAAACAAGCTGCACAAAGTGCACACGTAGTGGCATAAAATGCACGGTGAACGACTTCTCCCAGAAGTTTGTTGACGATGATGTGATGTGAGTGTCTATCTGGTTTAAACTATACTAGCTGTTAATGTACGGTCCATACTAACATCTCGACCCATTCAGGTGGAAGTCGCAAGCTGCAGCCACAATCCGACAGCTGCAGGCGGCTGTCTCACATCTTTTGCGCCAGGGAGGGTTTTCAGAGCTTTCATCGTTTGCTGGCGGCGACAACCAAAGTGGCACCAGCCCTGCCGAGTCTCAGTCTGACCTGCAACCTTCATATGATGGGTCGCCCGCGACCAAACAATCGGCGGAGCCGGGACTGATAATGGATGTTACACGCGAGCCTTCTCAGGAACCGGATCTTCAAGATCGCGAATTAGTGCCAGCGCCCATGCGGAGTCTATACGAAGTCACCAAGCTGCGCAACCTGCGGAATAATCCCATCGAGCAACCCAAAGTGACACTCCTGGAGGAGGACTTCATCTCGCGCGGGTTGATCTCACTTCACGAGGCCGAAGAGCTCTTTGCCTACTTCAGCAGGACGATGAACCAGCTGCTCTGGGGTGGAATTATCCTGGTTCATCGTGATCTGACTTCTGTCCGTCGAGCTTCTTCGCTTCTCTGCACTGCCGTCCTGACAGTTGCAGCACTTCATATCCCGAACCGTACGGATACGCTGAACCGATGCTACAACGAGTATGTATCACTTGTGTCCAGCATGTCTCTGACACGGTCTCACACCCTGGATGATATTCGCGCGCTCTGTATTGGGGCGTTCTGGCTGTCGGAGCTGAGCTGGAAGCTGTCAGGCCATGCCGTTCGCATTGCCACCGAACTAGGTCTTCACCAGAGCTACCATAAGATGATGCGCGGTCACAACGACCAGTACGAGCGTGCTCAGCTCTGGTACCTGATGTATGTGTGCGATCACCACTTCAGTATCGCGTACGGACGACCACCCGTGATCCACGAAGATGCCGCTATCAGAAACTACGAGACATTTCTGCAATCGCCGTTGGTCGTACCAGGAGACATCCGGCTCATGGCACAGGTGGCTCTGTTCATGATCCTCACGGAAGCTTACCGGACTTTTGGAAGTGATACCGAGCAACCATTCACCGAGGAAGATTTTGGTCAATTACGAGTCTTCAATGTGGCCATCGACCAATGGCGGCTGCTGTGGCAGCCACGATCCGGTATGTTCTCGCTTGAACAATAAATTTTCTGCGCTTGCTAAAGTATCTACCCCCGGTATAGGCGATAGCCCGTATGTGCGGACCTACCCATCTAAAGGGGTAGTGCTTCACTACCACTTCGCCAAATTTCAGCTGAACTCACTTTCCCTGCGGGCTCTGTCCCCGTCCAACACCCCCGTCTTCTCGATGGACCGCAAAGAGTCGGCCAACACGGCCATCGCATCCGCCATGGCGTGCTTAAATATGGTGCTAGAAGAACCCGACATCCGCGACGCAATCGTGGGAGTCCCGATCTTCACCCATACGATGATCACGTTCTCCGCCGTGTTTCTACTCAAAGTTGCCATCAACTGGAATTCGGCCTACCTCAGCCTCGACGGCCGCCAGGTCCGACGTCTAGTGGAGCGGGTGATCGAGTTGCTGAACTGTGTCTCCGCGGGCGAGAGACATCTGACGAGGCATATCGCCCGTGGGCTCGGAAAGATGCTGGAGCGGTTCGACTCGTGGGACTCGTGGCACACGAATGGCACGGCTGTGGCTGACTCCGCGGCCGCCGATGCGAAAGGGAGCAGCGACGTCCCCGGGGGCGCCAACGCCATGGCCCAAGGGTTCCCGCCGCCGGATCTGATATACGATATGGTGGGCACGTATGGGTTTGGGTTGGATGAGAACTTACTGGATCCCAGTATGGCGAGTTTTGAATTTCTGGCTCAATAGATGCGGCTTAGACGAGAGAAATTGGATATAGACATATTGGACTCATCTAGGCGAACCTGATACTACTAGGTACATTGTTGCCGTCTCTTCAGCGATAGTCCTCGAGGTTAACAGTTGACCTCACCATAAACCCCCCTCCCCAGTTTATCTGGTTTGCGAGAAAGACAAATCCCATCGCATTTACCACACACACTGTCGGTCCTGTTCGACCATGAACGTTCGAGCCAACGAGTATCTGGCTAGTGGAAGGTACAGTAGAGCCACCAGATAACCTCTCACACGATGAGATGGAAACCGTCGGGAGTCTCGATGACTACTTACATACAGCTACGCTACCTAGTAAGCGAGCGATGACCACTTTCTCTGCACCCAGAAGCACTGTTCCACAGATAAGTAGGAACGAGTACGGGAAGCAGACTGCGCAGCGCACGACGGCAGACCGGGCAGGGGGATTTTGCGCTTTCACCATGGGAAGAGAATAAGATTGATCACACGGCAAAGCGCCTGGAGGAAGAATGATAATGAGCTTAGGTAGACTAGCTGGTGATTTCAGGGCAGAGGCTGTGGAGGTGGGAGACCTGCGCGATTTGGCTCGAGAGACTACTAATACTTAAGTAGTAGTCTAAGGGGCGGGCAGCCGCCCTGGGAGGATTTACCCCTAGCCTCCACACTGTCGGTTCTAGTTAGTGTGTTGTTGTGCGACGGCATTGCTGATGTACATACTGTACCTCATTTCAATCAATTTCTTTTTTTTTGTTCTTTCTGAAGGAACTTCTTTGGTAGTACGGTGGGCTTATGATAGTTTGCATTTGTTTGCCTGGAGTCTCTTCCGGTGGACGAAGGCATGGAATGTAAATAACCCGAGGCAGCTCAATAGCTGTGTTGCTCAATGGGACTTCAGGTAATTAAACTTACTTACTATGTAACTTAGGTAGTCTGTGTAAGCTTGCACCAACTAACCTCAGAAAGTCTGTGCTTTTCGCCATCTCCACCTCCCCCGGCAGCAGAGTCGAGTCCGCATTGCGTTAGGTTGGAGTTGGCTGTATGGTAGGTACTATGTATGTAAAATTACCTTATGATACCCCTGTAGTAACTTAGTCTACCCTCTTCGAGTAAGCTGCGTAATCGCCGGACTTAAGAGTGAGTAAGTGTGACAAGAGGTTGACATCATCATGAGTTTCGTTTCTTTTCTTGCCACGTCCAGAGAACAAGTTAAGCCCACTGCCAGTAACTTACCGCCCTGGTAAGGTGGATTACAATGGCTGCCATTGCCCCGGAGTATCTGTGCGCCCCCCGCCCCGTCCGGTACTGTCACCCCACTTACCATACGCCATTCACCCGCCATCTTCAGGTCTGTTCAGGTCTGTCTGTTTGCACTTCCCTTCCTTCCTCTTTCTCCTCCCACTCCCTTCCTAATTCTTCCTCTAGGACACTCGACCATGATTTCCTCTCATCTCCCACTCATCCATATGTCAACCTTTCTTCAGATCCAGGGGACCTGAAGTCTCTGGGAGTTTTATCGTTCCATGGCGAACTGAGAATCAACCGACCAAGCAGCGATTACCGCGGTGATAATCGTCATGTCATTCATGTCATCACTGCGGAGTCACTCAACTCTTGCCCAGGAACTTCTAGGCGCACGGCCTCGGCACCGTTAAATCGACGCGCAATGCGACGGGAACGCGAGCCCCAGACCTGGAGCAGAAGTAGCAGCAGCTTTCTTCTTCCTGTTTAGCTGGTGTTGGTTTTCCAGTGCGCGCTTTTCTCGCGCCGCTGCGCTGCTCCTGCTGCTGCTGCTGCTACTGCTTGGGGCTGACGAACTGCCCCGGGCCGGGCTGACTGACTGACCGAATTAATGCTCACTCATCCATTCCCTCATCCGGGACTGTCCCCTCACCCAAACTGGATCTCTCCCCCTTCCCTTGGATTGTGAGGAGGCTTGTCCTGGCTGGCTGGCTGGCTGGCTGGCTGTCCGTTTCCTCTGTTCCCTGCCGGCCGTCCCCTCTCTCTGCCCGTTTCCCTCTTATACTTCTCTCACACCCCCAGCTTGCTCTTCCCCCCCTCTCTTCTCCCTCTCCCTACTTTACTCTCACACACTCTCTTTACCTCTTTCATACACCCGTTCTGCCCCTGGGACCTTTCGTTGTCCTTTTTACCATTAACTCTATCTATACCAATTCATCCACTAGTTGTGCAATTGCGCAATTGACTTGTTCTTCTCTTTCTTAATATCCTAATCACTATACATCATGTCTACTCGTAAGAGAAAGCAAGAAGCCGAGGAAGAGGAGGAGCTTCAATCACTTCCTGAAGACAGCGAGGAAGAAGAAGAGTGAGTAGTTATTTTCCTCCCTCATATCGCATTCGCATTCGCATTCGTTGCTCTTCCTATTCATGGCGCATGAGCTCCCCCCTTCTCTTTGCGCGCTTTCCCAAACCGCCCCTTGAGGACAATCGCATCACTGCCAATCACAATTCCTACCAAGCACTAACAAAACAGTAGATATGAAGACTCCGAGGTAGAGCAAAGCGACCTTGGCAGCGAGGAGGAAGAGGAGGAGGAGGAATTTGACGAGGAAGCCGAGGGCGAGGCTGAAGAGCCCGAAGAAGAAGGTATGTTTCATTCTTATCTGCCTCCCTTGCCTATCCTGTCCCTACGATCCCAGAAAAAGAGCCCAGCATAGTGATACATCTACTGAAAATAAGACCATGCGCTAATCTCATATCCTTGACAGCCCCTGCGCCTAAGAAACGAAAGACCGCTCCAGCTCCTCCGGCTGACGAGGAAGAGGAGGAGGAGGAGGTTGCGCAGAACGGCGAAAACGATGCCGAGAACGGCGTTGATGAGGAGGAGGAAGAGGAAGAGCTCGCCGACGACGACCTCGAAGAGGAAGATGATACCGCGAAGGAGAGTGGACCCGCCAAGGCGGCCGCGAAGGCCAAGGGAGGTGTCGTTCCCAAGGAGCCTGAGGTAAATATCGAGGGCGATGACGAGTGATCACTGTTCCTGTGCCCCGTATTCTTTGGTCTTCTACCCCAAGGCAGCGATTTCGAATTGATTCTTCCAAGATGTTTGGTAATTCTCAAGCCCCGTGAGCTATCATCGTTATCTACTTCGGTTATTTGGTTATTTCAGGATGTTATCATTATCATGCTGGCCGGTGAAGAACTGGCTGGGTAGTTTCAGGGTATCATGGATTTCGCTGGTTGCGACGATAAGCTGTTGTTTCACCTCAGATCTGACCGATCGTAGTCATCCCGCGCTTGGTTGGGATTGCTAGGGATAGCGGTCGGTAGATACCTTAGCCAACCAACGCCATCAGTCGACTTGACCGCCTAGAGCAGAACAATACGCACCTCAGATCACCCTTAATACGTTAAGCACAATACCCTCACTGAAAGATCGAACACCCTGGATAGAGCAAACAACAACCCGACAGCAATAGACGTTCCGTCTTCCCCGTCCAGCTAAGCAAAAAAGTCCACCCATGACCTCAGCACAGAACTACAATGTATACTCCATCTTCCTCCTCCGACCGAACAAACATCAAAGTTGAAAACTAATTCGTTCATCTCGACTAGGAATCACATAAGTCATACAGGAAATTGAGTTGTGTGGTGTGGTGTGGTGTGGTGGATATGAGTTGTATTACTTTCCTCCCTCCCTCCCTTCCTTCCTGGCTTCCTTCCTCCCTTCCAGCTCGCTACACAGCACCCGCATCGCATCGCATCCCCCGCATCCCTTTCCCCTGGAGCACCAACCCCCCCGCTACCCTTGCATCGACCTCCACTACCCGGAAACCCATAACAAACCGCAGCCCAGTACGGCGCGGAAAACATTTAGAAAACATGGAGATCATCTAACCATCACTGCCACTGCTTCGGAAGGTGGCGCACAGTTGACAGTACTGATGCGTGAGGTCGAGGACGGGCTGCGGGAGGTTGGTGGCCTGGACGATGCTCCGGACCTTGACGGCGCCTTCGTCTTCGATGAGTTTGCGGATGAGGAAGAGGAGTTCGGGGGAGAACTTTTCGTGCGGTGCATTAGCTTATGGTTTGAGGGGGGAGGGGGGTAAAGGGATTGGGTGTGATGATGGGTGAGAGCATACCTCGGAGTACCATCGGTACTGCCAGGCGATCAGACGGATCAACGAGCCCAGCATGCCGCGGGTGTCGTTCTTCTTCTCGTACAGCTTCAGCACGCCGCGCATGGCCTTGGGGGCGAACCGGATGGCCAGGCCGTGCTGGTAGGCCTCGATCGCCTCGTCGAAGTGGTGCAGGCGCTCGGCCAGCTCCCCGAGGATCTCCCACTCCGTGGCCGACTTCTTGTACTCGATCGCCTGCTGCCGGTACTGCGCCATCTCCGTGCGCCAGATGGTGTAGATGCGGAGGTCCTCGTACAGGACCATGAAGAGGTTGTCGAGCCAGCGTTCGCAGAGGCGTTTGTTGCGGAACTGCGTGTACGCGGAATGGGAGGGGTCGGGCTAGTGGGTAGTTGTCTTAGTATTGTCGAGGAAAAGGGTTCTTGAATCGGTGGGAAGGGGAGGACTTACATCTTCATTGCCGGATTTGATCACTTCGGATGCCATTGATTGCTCGGGCTTTTCGATCGAACTTTCCACTTGTTCGTCCTTGAGGCCGTTGGGCGAGCCCTCGTCCTCCTTCTCGGCGTCCTCCGTGTTCGCGTCGTTGTGGTGGTCGTCGTCGTCCTCATCCTCTTGCCCATCGCCCCCGTTGACCTCCGCGGAGGTGCGCGTGTTGGTGCGCGTGTGCTTGGAGGTAGAATGTTGGCGCTCAACGCGGTATTCCTCCTCCATGACAAACACCTCGCTGCGGATCTTGAGGAGCTGATCCCAGCCGATGGCCGCCGCGACCTTGGTCAGAAGGTTGTAGGCCTTCAGGAAGGTTCCTTGGTAGCTAGCTGCGTGGAGACGGCGCAGGGAGGGGTGGACATAGTCGGCAGGGTCGCCCTGGCGCGGTTGTCCTTCATCGATCTCCTCCAGCATGCTCTCGGCAAGAATCGGCAGCATGATGCGCGTTGGTTGAGGCATGCGCGGGGTGTCTTTATCTTGGTATGTGAACATGGGGCACGAGTTCAGAGTCAACAACGCCAGGTCCCATTGCTCCAAACCGACGTATACTTCGGCCAGTCGGGCCCAGGTGCTGAATTCACTGGGAGCGGCGGTGACCGCCCGCTTGGCACACTCCAAGGCCATCTCGCCCTCGCCTTTGCTCTGGCAGAACGCTGCTTGGCAGTCAAGCAGGGCGTAGTCCATCGGCACATCCTGTAAAGCGTCGAAGATCAGTCTCACCGCTTGCACCTCCTCATCAGCCATGATCAGAACTCGGGCCAGAAGCGACGACACTTCGACGTCTCGTGTGCGCAGCTTCTCAAACAAATTGATGCCCGAGGTGTAGCGTCCCGTGGTTTGTATGTACTTCAAAAGACCCGACGTCAGATGGTTGCTGACAGTGTTCGGCACTTGCGTCTCCGGATCGGAACTCAGCTGTCGGCCTGATTTGACAGTGTCAGCGATGTACCACGGTGGAAAGATAATGAAGAGGCATACCCAGGAAGAACAGTCTCTCCGCGGCGTCCAGGAACTTGTGCTCCATCTCCGTATTCGTCACTGGGTTGAATCGCCGGACTCCCACGATCTTGCGAATTGAATCGCCGCTGCCATCGTCCGCGTAGGTATATGCTCTCAGAATCCCGCAGAGAAAGGTCTCCAACCACAACGCCTCCGTCGCAACTCGCTTGTCGCCCCGCTCATCGATACAGTAGCTTTCCAGACTGCCCGGGATTTTCACTTCCACGCGCATGTCGAGATGGGAGAAGGCATTGTAACAGCTGCGTAGACATTAGCACACCTAGACTGGCAGATGCTTTGACCGATGGGCGAACCAGTAGATCCCCGAAACCACTTTGTGTGTCTTATCCAGCGGGGAGAAGGTGAGTGTGTTGACATAGGCGGCCAAGCTGGCGGACGACGAGGCATCGACACCGGTGACATGGTGATAGACTCCAGTCTGTGAGTGTAGCGCCGCGAAGTCAGCTCTTGTTATCTCTGCGCACTCCGACCGGGGTGGTCGATCGACGTCGAACGTACCTGGCGATGAGAGCTGGTCTTAGGTTGTTTGACCAAGTAAACCAAGTCGGGCGGACCTAATTCCCGAAGGTTTTGGAGAGATTCGGTGCGTGCATCGACAGCGGCGTAGATGTCCTCCTCCTCGTAGATCCTAAAGACATTCAGGGGGTTGTCAGTGCCAGGTCGACAACGGTGGGCCCAATTGAGCTGTAGATAGCGAGTCCGAGTCGGCAAGAACACGTAAATGGAGGGAGGGGTGGGGGGAGAGAGAGAGGGAATGCCTTACTCAGGCACTGCGGGCGCGACCATGGCGCAAGCACTTGATTGGAAAGCACTTGGATTGAAAAGATAAAATTCGGGTTCTGGAAGCGATATACCCTTTTAGAGATCAAACGATAGACAAGAAAGATAGCGAGGCGCACACGGGAGACTGGCTGGGCTACCGAAGTGCAAGTCGTCGTCACGGCCGCGCCCGCCGATCATCAATAGGGAAATAGTACGGAGTACCTCAGGCAACCTTGAATACATAGTCGGGTACCTCAGGCAACCAACTGCCATGGGGACAGCCGGGCCAGGTACCGCCTTTCCCTTTTGGGCACACGCGCGATTTCTGGCATCTAATAATGGGCGGAATGCGTCTCACTCGCGGCCGGCTGGCTCTAGACCCACCCCGCTGGTGCAACAACCACTCCATCAATCATTGCCATCCTTCCTTCTTGTCATTTTCATCTTCACAACTACTTCCGGGGCTTGTTACTCTAGCGCCCTCCCCCCTCTTCGGTCGGAGCTGTGCTGTCTAAGGCCATTGCAACTTCTTGCGATGCGGCCGGTCAGCCTCAAGGCTTGTACCGCAGTCCGGGAGCTTTGCGCACCCTGAAATTCACACCGACATCATGTCGAGCTGGGCGGCGCTCAACATCGAGCCCGATGAACTAATCGAGGAAGAGGTCGACGATACGAAGGAAATTCAGATTGAGGAAGCGCTGAAGCTGTACCAAAATGCGCTGAAGCTTCATTCCCAGGGCCCGCAGTTCTATGCGCAGGCCGCGGAGGCCTATGATGCCCTGTTAAACTCCGATATATTCAAGTATCCTGAGTCCATCTCCGACTACAAGCGCGCCAACTTGCAGGATTCCGACCTTCCCATTGACTTCGCTGCAGGCGCCGGAGCCGCAGAGGCGCTGGCGGAGTTCGACATCAATGACTCCACGTCGAGCACTTTGATGCAGACCATTTACTTGGCTTACAAGAACCACGGTCAATTCCTGTTGGACGCTCTACGCGCGGCCTTGGAGGGTCAGGCTACTGATGTACAGGATGCTGCGGACCTATCGTCCCAGGTCACTGAACAGGCCAGCGCCGCTCTAGCAGCCTTCGCGGAGGCGCTGGAGCGCGATGACTCCGACCTCAATCTCTGGAGACAGAGCGCAAGGCTCTGTAGCACTCTACAGAGCTATCGTCTCACGCGGTACTGCCTGGAGAGCGTCCTGGCAGACGACGAGAATCGTCTGGAAGTGCGCACGGAGCAGCTAGGCTTGGAGGAGACGTTCGCGGAGGAGCGTCTGCGTGAAACTCTGCTGTCGGTGCACGACCGACTCTCCGTGTCTCAGGTTCCTCTCAAGAAGCCGAAAAAGGCCCTTCTGAAATTCCTCAGGAGGCAGGCTGATCCATTCCCTTACCTTCCGGCACTTCCACAGCAAGTCGAGGATCTCCACGCGTCAAGGTCTCACCTTTCCCAACAGAGCTCACGTCATGAAATCAGGCCCGTTGGCCCTACATGGGCTGCGCTAGGAAAAGCTATACTTCAGTCCCTCATTGATGACGAGCTGGGTGTAGCAGAGATCAAACCTGGAACCTCGGTTCAGATATCGCTTCCAGCTCCCAGTCCCGAGCTCAAGAGTACCATAGAAGTTGCCATTCCCGTCTACCATCCACCGGCAGAGGAGACGGACTCACAAAGGCAACAAGCCAGCCGTGCGCCTGCTGAATCCGAGCAGGCTACAGATGGCGCTCCTCGCGTGAAATCAGAAGTTGCTGACGACCATTCCTCCATCGATCAACGCGCAGAGAAGCAGCTCATGGAATCATTAGAGACGCAGTCATCGGAGCCCCCCGGTCCGAGCACTCAACCAGAGAATGCGAACATGGAAGAAGCCAGTGCAAGGCCCCTAACAGGAGGTCGCAAGCGTTCGTCTGCATTTTTCCAACCCGACGATGTCGACAATCTGAGGGCGAAGAGCAGAAGGACACGGCTTCGAGAGTCAACCGCACACGCAGATAGTTCTTCGCAGGCGGTGGACTTGGCTGCTGACTATGCTAAGTTCTATGATGACCGCCTCGAAGGTTATGTGCAGGCGGATGACTCAATGCAGTCAGCTGTCGGCCCCTTGTTGGCCAAGTTCGGCGTCGAAGATCTCAGCGACATCGATGAGCTCAGAAAAGCCGTGCGGGCGATGGTTGATCGCAAAGAGTCGCCTGATATCTCGGCTGACGAGTCCCACGAAGGCCACCATCTGGTCGGGGATTTGCTAGACACACTCCGAAACTGGGATGAAGCAAGATCCCAGGTCACCTACCAGCCCGACAGCCTGTCTACTTTGCAGGATATTCGAGGAATGGGAAACTCCGGGCTGGCTATCTTCTTGGAACACTCGAGAAAGTCGGCCAGGAAGCTGGGGGTGAAACAGGCTCTCGCTGATGACGAGAGACTTTTCAGACTCACCACGAGCGTCAATGATGAGCTTATGCATGTTCGCGATGCTGCCCTTGCCTGGCTCAAAGCTCTATTAATGCCGAAATTTGCGAAGCATGCGATGGATCATGTTGTGCCACGGAAGTGGCCTGCAATGGAGTCCGCATACACGTCGCTGCAGTGGCCAGACTCACTGAAGGAGACTGTGGTGCAGCTCATACTGCACCAAGACGAGTTTATTTACGAAAGCATGCACGAACAGCTGCAAAGCCTTGAGACTCAAATTCTCGCAGGTCAAGCTGAATCCACATTTTCATACACGCTTGCTCATTTCTCTGATTTGGAAATGATTCAAACACTTTTTGAACTTCACCTTGACATATACGCGTCAATTAATAATCCTAATAGTGAGGTGGATGGAAGAACGAGGATTCAGCAGCGCGATCGCTTGGGGAGATGGAGCCTCCTCGCACGTACCGCTTTATCACACTTCCTTGACCACAGCCACGCTAGCACAAGCTGCCAGGAGGTCTTTGCCCTGCGACACATATGGGCATCGACTTTTCATTCCAATATGGCCAGTGACATCCACCGAGAGCATGTATTGCTCTGTCTTCAGGAGCTAAAATTCCTCTTTGAGCGCTTGAAAGATCCAGTAATTGGCCTTGTGAACAATGCGATCATGCCTGAACTGTCTTCCGAGGCTGTTGATCAAGAGATCTCGAAGCTCAAGTCCATGGACTTCTTCATGAAGATCTTCAACCCCAGCTCAGAGGACCCAGTGGATCTCATTGAGACCATTGAACCTATTCTCGAGCCCGCGTCTTTTCAGATCGAAGGTATCGATGAGGGAAGCGAGCCACTTGAGCCCAATTCTCAAATCACCGAGATGAGTATTTTCCTGGATCGCGGCGATGCCACGCTGAGACTCTTCCTCTGGCGAAGACTACAGGATGCTTACAAGAAGATTGATTATCCTCCCAAGGTCATTTCTTGCTACTTGCGCAGCATCGAAATCATAATGAAAGAGCTTCAGATCTCATCCGAGTCGGACGAACCCAGTGAGCACCGTCAAATCACCCTCCTTCGGTGGCTCAAATCACTTGATAGCATCTTGAACAAGACTGTAACAGCCGTGCTTCTGGACGCGGACAAAGCATACGAGTGCTTTGACATGGAACATTTGAAGGCTTCGTTGACTGCAGTGGCCTCTCTGACTAGACTTCTCTACGGGTTCTCATTGTATGAGGACCTACTTCGCATCGGTGCGACCACAGGTCCAGAAGTCCGCGGCGCGCTATCGAAGTCTCTAGAGAGCCTCAAGGATAGACTGCGCGAGATGCAGGTCCGCTGCTGGATTCTGCAATACACACTTGTAAAGGAAGCTATGTCTCAAGAAAAGGAGGAGTTCGAGGCCCCTGCGGAAGATCGAGTGAACTACTTGCGAGCTGTCCATCAATGCCTGGGCATTCGCTTCATGTGCAAACTGTCTCACAAGCAATTCCTGAAACTGATGAGATCTGAGCTCTTCGCTATCGGCGTCAACGATGACACTGAATGGGACATATGTCAGCTCCTGTACGACATCAACGGGATCAAGTGTTCACCCTTGTATGGTGAACTGGACGACCACAAATGCCCAACGGAGAAGCTGGATCGCACCACGGCTATCATCATGGTGAACTTGGTGATGAAACAAGCCCAGCGAATGAGCATCAAGGACTTGTCGAAGTCGGAGTTGAAATCCACCATCGAGAAGATGCAGCAGGCCATTGGCACTACCAAGTCATCTCCCCCTTTGTCTTACAACAAGCGCATCACAAATGCATATCTGAAGTCTCCAATCAACCCGTTGGCGCTCTTCCGATCCATCCAGGGCGTGGCAAGCTTATCCTTGATCCCAGTGCTAACCGAAAGTGCTATGGTCGCTCGGAATGGCTGGTACTTCCTCCTTGGGTATGCGGCTTTGACCAGGTTTCGGTCGCAGAAGCGCTTGAGCCCACTCCCGACAACTGATCTTGATGATGCCGTCATGTGCTTCCGACAAGACATTGAGCACGGAACGGCGCGATGGGAGACCTGGTACAGGTTGGCGCAGACATACGATTCGAAGTTGGAAGAAGACATCACCTGGACAGCTGACAGAATCAACAACAACCGGGCGGAGCTGGTAACATGGCAGCGCTATTCTATTCATTGCTATGCCATGGCCATTTCGACGGCCATGGGAAACTCGGATCCAACACCAGAGACCCGCGAGATGCTCGCGGACCTGTTCACAGATTTCGGAATTCGCCTTTACTCGTCCTCTAGGGAACCACTGTCTATGGGCGCATTTAGTCTCGCAGACTTCACACGGCATTTCAGCAACGAGGAAAGCCAAAGCATGTATGAAGGCCGACCTTTCAAGGAGATGAAGCTATACTCCGTGTGGAATCTCGCCAGCTACCTTCTCAAGCGGGCTCTAGTCGACAAACCCAAGAACTGGATGTACGTGTTTATGGTTCTGTTCGACCTACAAAAGACTAACCGCATGCAGGACTCATTACATGCTAAGCAAGTGTCTCTGGAAGATGTTCAGCTGTGATGATTCCGTCAGAGGGCCATTCAAGCAGCTCGATCTAGACACTTTGTTAGACTCCCTGCTCGATGCGATTGACGCTCTGCCGCAACGAAGGGATTCGCGGTCGGAACCGATATTCGAACCTCACTACAAGCTTGTGACTGTAGTGCACAAGTTGGTTCGTCGCGGAGCCTTAGAGGTATGGACACTATGTGCCCGACACGCTCTCATCAGGTGCTTACATTATCCTACAGCCCGCCGACGCCAGCAAGACGCTCCTCGCTACGCCCTGGGCTCGCAAAGTGCAGCCGCCGGAAGACAAGGCTTCCTGGAAGCGCTACATCTCCGAAGTACTTCGCAACCTGAAGAATGCCGACAAATCGAACTGGCACCATCGCATGGCGTACCGAGTATGTTTGAATGCTTCGAGTCCATGCATACCTGATGATTCCGCTGACCTCTCCTTAGGCTGCACGAATCCTCTACGAAGACGACGAAGACTCCATTGAAGCTGCGTCCGCCGCCAAGAACGAGCTCACCCAGCAAATCGTCACCAAGACCATGACCATCCAAGTCTGGAAACCGGAACACGAGCGTCCCGGGCGTCACTTTGTCTACACCACACGATACGCCTACTTCTTCGTCTCTCTCCTGGACCAGCTCGACGACCGCGCCAACCTGGACCAACTTCTCCGCCGTGTGCGCAAGAAGCAAGGCGACTTTGTCAACCACGCTAAACTCTGGGAGGACATGTGCCTCACCTACGCGGGGCTGATCCGGCGTGCCGCGCACATCGACGAAGGACACGAGGAGAGTGTCTTCAAGCCCATCGGCTGGGAGGAGTTCGTCGCCAACACGGCGCGCCTCGAGAGCCTGACCGACCTAGCGCCGGGCAGCGAATCCCTGCTGGAACTCATCCGCGACGCCATCGAGCTGAAGAAACTCAACAACAGCCTAATGAAAGTCGCCCTGCTGGAGGACCTGATCGCCGACGTTTACTCCCGCCTGTACCAGATCAACATGCCGCAGGTCCTCGAACAAGCCCACGAGGAGACTAAAGAACGGCTCAAGGTCGACCCCACGCTCCCCGGCGGTGCCGCAGCAGGCGGCGGCGGCATGAGCATGATCAACAGCGACGGCGCCGCCGACACCACCACCAACACCCCGACGCCGCCCACCTCCGCCCCGGCCTCGGAAGCCCCCGCCCCACGCGGCCGCACCAAAGGCATCGCCCGCCGAGACATCCAGAAGCGCTCCGAAGCCATCGTCCACCGCAAAGTCCCACCCCGTCTACCCACCACATCCGCTGCCGCCACTACCTCCACCTCTGCCGCTGCCCCAAGCACCGCCGCAACAGCATCAGCAGCAGGAGGAGGACCGGGTAGCCGCAAGACCTCTACCACGACAGCCACCGACCCTACCACCACCACAACCACCACCGCGGCGCTCAATCCCCAAACTCTTCCCGCCACCGAATCCACATCCGCAGGCCCATCACTCCTGGAGAGCAAGACCGGCGGCCGCCTGGCCGAGGACCTGGACCTGGCCTCGGGCCAGCAAAGCGATACCATCCCCGCCAGTCTGCACGATAGCGCCGACGACGAGAGCGAGCTCAGCGAGATGGACGACGAGAAGCTGTCTAAGCTCACCACGGAGCGGAAGTTGTTGTTCCCCAACCTCCGGGATGGGTCGCTCGATCCCGAGTCGGAGCTGGAGGGGCTGGCCAGTGGGGCGGATGGGGAGGATGTGGATGTGGAGCTGGGTGATGGAGAGGGTGAGGAGGAGGGTGAGGAGGAGGAAGATGATGATGATGATGATGAACGGGAAGGGGAAGAGGGCGATACTATGGTTGAGGGTGTTGATGTTGATATTGATGATGAGGGTGAGGGTGAGGGTGAAGGTGAAGGTGACGAAGGGGATGTGGATATGGAAGGGGGTGACGAGGAAGAGGAAGAGGTAGAGGGGGGGGAAGAAGAAGGCGAGGAAGACGAGGAAGAAGAGGAGGAGGAGGAGGAAGTTGGCGGCGAGGATGATGATGAGGGTGATGTCGAAGGCGATGGGGAGGATGAGCCCCTGGGCGACGCGGAAGGGAACGAGACCGCCGATGAAGTGGACGCGGCCGCGGACGCTGGTCAGCTCGAGATTGCGGGCACGGATGATGATGAGGACATGACTGAGGCAGAGCCTTGAGCCAGCCCTTGACCCAGAAACTCTATTGTTCCTTGTCGGGTCAGCCTCGATTCCCACAATTTGTATCATTACAATTCCTCTTCATTTCGTTTAGCTAAGGACAAACCAAGGTCGGCGTTACCGGGAAGAGCTGCTGGGTCACAAGATGTCTGTGCAAGTAATGAATGTGCTTTGTACTGTGCCATAGAATTTATGAACATGAATAGCAACATGGATGGAAGTAAAGTTCCAGTAATTTTCCCACAAACGCCAACATTCCAGACGGATATCATAAACCACAAGCAGGACTAGTTCAACCCCGACGCAAACAAACAAGAATCCCACCAAAGGGTCAATCATTCAGATTAGTACAAGTGGTCATCACGGACGGGAGAGAGGAAGCTCATCCCGCGAAGCAGCCTTAGTAAATGTCCTCCTCCGGAGCCAAGTCCCATTTCCTGGTGGCCATCTTGCGATGTTTCTTGCCAGGAGACGAAAGCTGCTGCGGGGCCGGCGAGAACATACTGTCGGCCAGTTTCAGCTGGTCCATGCGCTTCAAGGCATTCTCGATATCGCTTTCCCGGCCGAGGATGTTGGAGTTGCGGGAGGGCTCGAGCGTCGTGGTGGTCGTGGTGGTCTTGGCTCGGGTCTTCTTGGTGGGCGATCGGCAAGTGAGCTCGCGCTCCAGCGCGGCGACCTTCTTGCGCAGCTGCTCGTTCTCAAACTCGAGCTCCTCCATGCGCTCATTGTTGGTTGTGTTGGGGTCTTCGTAGACTGGAAGGAGAATTAGTTTCGTCGATGTTGCAGGAGAGCACGAGCAAGAAGAGGCAGGTACTTACTCTGGAAGCCCCGAGAAAACAACTCAAGCTTCTTATCCAAGTGCTCTTCGTTATGGCCAGTCTGCCTGAAGTTAGAGTCAAAATCGCACAGTTCACAGAAGAGGAAACTCACCTGCTCGTCCCAAGCGTTCTGCCACCGGCGTCTCTCTTCTTCCATCCTCTCGTCCATCTCGTTCCAACATTCCTCACGCACGTCTTGCTCGATGGTGAGACACATCTCTTCGCTTGCTTTCAATCTCATGGCCAAGTCCGTTCTCACGATCTCTTCCTCGGCGAGTCTCACTGAAAGGTTCTCATTCTCGGCTCGGAGTCGCTCGATCTCAGCGGCTGCCTTCTCCAATTCTTCGGCCGAGACTGAATTCGTCGACTCACGTCCGCCAATAGAGCCATGACGAGATTCGAGAGTGCTGGACAAGATGGACTCTGTGGCCGATGGGGCTCGGGGCACAGCAACTTCGCGTGCCAAAGCGGAGTAGCGGAGTATCTGCGAGGTCGCATTGTAGTCTCCCCATGGGTTAGCCGTCACAATCATGATGGCTTTCTGCGGGTGGCGGAACTGGCCAAAAGCCTGACCAGGCGACGGGAAAGAGTTCGAAAAGAGCAGCTCTGTGAGCTTGCACTGCCTAAATGGGACCATAGTCGCCTTTTTGAGTCAGAAAACCTGGCGAAGACAAGAGAAAAGCTTCTTCGTGTGGCATACCTTGTTGCCTTCCTGAATATCGCTTTGCATCTGTAGACATTGTCCGAGGTACATCAAGCTCTCGTTAATCTTGCCTGCCTCCGCAAGGGTAGATCCTGCCGTCTTCGCAGTTCTTGCGCGCTCGGACCCTGATGCTTGATTAGCACATTTGGTATGTCGAGGCAGAGGCTGAGCTGAACATACCGGCTAAATCGGCCACTGTGAGTGTGTTTCCCATCCATGTCTCTTCGCCGGTTCTCTTGTTGCGCATTCTTCTTTTGACCTCCAGACAGAAAAATCCATGACTGCGGGAACTGACGCTATTGGCCCCGGTGCCTGCAACTTTTCGCTCAGTAAGTCCAACCTCCAAAACCGACAGAGCCTCTTCGTAAGTGCAGCATGCGATCTTACGCAGGCCCGCAACGACCTTCCTGTCAGGCGATCCCTCCGTCGACTTGAAGAATAGCGGTCTGCGGCGGTCCTTCTGCCCACCTCCCGGGCGAGTCATTGTGCTTCCTTGACCAGGGACGATAGCCGGTGAAAGAAGGTCAAAGATACGATCGTTGTACACTTCATACATCGAGACCAGAACCACGTATTCCGAGTGTGGGTTCAGCTCCATCGTAAGATGGCTCACGTCGGGCGATCGGGGGAGGGCGCCAGCGCGCAAGGGCATTTGACGACGGGGAAAGATGAGCGCTGGCATGGGTTCCTTTGAAGCAAGAGAGGATGAGTTAGCACAACATGTTTTGTAGCGATTCCAACGCCCGTGTGGGGTTGTCAAATGGGATCCTAGCTGCTTCCGATCCGGCGTCTTGCTACCGTACCGAATGAAGAGGGGATTCGGCAGACCAGGGGTGGGGGAACCGCCAAGGGCTGGCTTTGAGTTTATCCGCGGACCATACGCAGCGGGCAATTGACAGCTTGTAGGGACCAGCACTCGAGACCTTGGGGTGGGTTGCAATATAGGCTGGGGGAAAGGGCTCCGTACCGCCATGGGGGTTTGCGCTCGTCCGGCACTCATTGGGGTCTGAGCTCTGGGACTCCTGCTACGATCGACCGATTCACCGTATACAGCTTCGAGGAACGTCTGCGCACTAAAGATCTGGGCTTCAGAGGCATCGGCGGCGGCGACAGAGGACAAGAGAAGGGGGCTGATAAAGTTGTCGAGGGGTCTGATCGTCGAAGCGAGGGACCGGAAGATCACATCCAAGCTCATCTGGGTGATACCTCGCTGCGTCTTGGAGCCCAGAATGGTATGACTCTGCGGGTTCTCATTAGCATTATCGCCTACAACCACGGCTAGACTAGCAGACCTTTCCACTACCCGTGACGCCCAGCGTCGCGACCAGGCCATCGCGTCCTTCCGACAAAACACCCTTTATCAAGTTCTCCAGTCCCGTGCCCTCGAAGACGCCCAGCTGCGAGGCGGACTCGTCGAAGACTTGTGTAAACCCGAACTTCTCGACGGCGCGCTTCCGGGAGTCGCTGGGAGGGTGTAAAGTGATATGCGTAGGCGGGGCATCTTGGTGGTTGTTTTCAGTGGCGTATACCTGCTCTGGAGTCTCGATGGTCAAACAACGCTCAGCCTGTTCCTCTTCGTGTTGGGACATAGGAGGCCGCAGGCGAAGGTACACCTGGAACAGGGATGTGGGGGGCGATTTTGTCGAAGCCATGTTTGCTGCTGGTGGTTAGTACACGCCTGTTCACATCCAAACTAAGGGTCTAGATGCAGTCAGTGCAGTGCATGCGAGTTGGGTAGATGACGATTGGAGAGGGTCACGTTAGCCGTTCGTCGCCTGGAGAGGCGCCGTGCCCAGTGTTGATGGGTCTTATCCGAATCGGGATCTTCTCGTCGTCCCGGCAACGCCTTCCGCATGGGGAAAATCTGGGGTTAAGCCACCATCATGTCTATAGTCCGTAAATTACTCAGTAGACTACTCAGTCTTCCAATATCTTTTCACCGAAACCCCACGCAGCTCTCTCTGATGTCAGCCTTGAGTCAACCTTCACAGCCACCATGCACTAGCAATGACAGTCCCTGCGAGGCTGACTTCGTGGAGCCAATCACAATGAGCACAGCCTTGCTCGTATTCGCTTGCTGTCGGCCAGGATGCCAAGCCAAGTCTCGAGGATGGGTCTCAGGGTCTCAGGGTCTCAGGGTCCATCCATCATCATCACCAGAGACAAAGACCTGGATCCAACAAGGCTAAATTCAACCCAGGGGAGGAGGATCACTGGTGTGCACCATGGAGGGAGACTTGGGGCTTATCCCATGAATGATCAACTCAGTTGACGATCGGGCAACAATTCTACAGCTCAGCCCTCAAACTGACCGTTTAAGGTTGGATGTTTAAGTCAGAGGCACATCTGGAGCCTCTCATAGGGCCGTGGCTGATTACTGGATAGAGGTTGCTCGTTTTCGCTAATGGGGCTCTGCCACAGGCTGAACATATATATTTCGTGGACCGGGACATGGCAAGAGCATTTAATTGTTTAGCAAATACGCTCTCCTCATCATCGAAGCATCTTAGAAATAGTCATCGTCGTCGTCATCGTCGTCTAATTTGATTTGGCTTTTTCTTTACCTATTATACCGTGATGCTGGACAGAAGATCGCCGTACCGTATGCACCTTAGTCCAGGCCTGAATGTGAGATCCAGTACTAACGTCCAACAGAGGAGGATAGCTACTGGTATTATGCTCCCAACAAGGGTGCTCCTATCACTTTCGCCATCTGGTTCACTATCTCTGGAATCTGGCACATCTATCAATGCATGTATGCAGCTCCCATTGAGACCCTCAGCCTTTCCCGCTACTGACGACGACTGCAGAAAGTATAAGTCCTGGAAAGTGACCGGAATCTTGCCCTGGTCGGCACTGCTCTTCACAGGCGGCTTTGTGCTACGGGCTGTGGCCGCCTGGGGTCACTGGGATAACCTGGTGATCTACATTGTCAGCACGGTTCTTCTACTCGCTGGCCCGTAAGTAGCGCTCTCGCCGAAGAAGACCCACGACTAACAGATCTCGAGACCGGTCTACGAAGCAGCCAACTACCTGATCCTCGGGCGAATCCTTTACTACATCCCCTACCACTCACCAATCCATCCGGGACGGGTCTTCACAACCTTTCTGGCGATGAGCATGGTCATCGAGGTGCTCACTGGGAACGGTGGTGCGCTGGTGGCCAACGTCGAGAACCCACAGCGCAAGCAAGACATCGGCAAAGGGCTGCTCAAAGCGTCCCTGATCTTGCAGCTCGTGCTGATGGCAGGGTTCCTTGCTCTGGCCTTGAGGTTCTACTATAACTGTCGGCGCGGTGGGGTCTTGAATCGCAAGGTGAAGCACGCCTTATGTGTGTTGTACTGCAGCTGCGGGCTGATCACCGTGCGGACGATCTATCGGACGGTGGAGTACTTCACTGCGGCCAGCCTGAACGTGTCCGACATCAAGGACATCAGTCCTATTCTCAAGGACGAGTGGTTCTTCTGGGTGTTTGAGGCGACTGTGATGTATGTTAACACCACGATGCTGAACATCTTCCATCCGATGCGGTGGCTTCCACGCTCCAACAAGATCTACCTTGCGAGAGATGGGGTTACTGAGCTGGAAGGACCGGGGTATTGTGACAACCGCCCATTTCTCCTCACCCTCTTTGATCCTTTTGACTTGGTTGGGTTGTGCAAGAATGGAGGAAGACAGAAGAGGTTCTGGGAGGACGAGGCAGCCAGGAATTTTGATCACAACACCAGCTCCAAGGAAGGGCACGTTGCTGTGTAGATTGGGGTTGAGGGCTGGGTTGTCTTAGCGCATTTCATTCTTGTTTAGCAAAGAGACTATAATGATACAATTGTTTAGATTCCAGAGTTGCATGGTGCGAGAGTAGACTTGCAGTGTTGGGTAGACTTGTAGTGTTTGGAGTTCGTTGTAGCTGACTGAAATGACTGACGTCTTCCACTCCGGCGGATCTTCCGCCCCGCCTGCCCCGCCCCGCCATCTCAGGAAAGGAGCTGCTTTCGGTTCCAGTTCCAGTTCCAGTCCAGCTCCAGCTCCAGCTCCAGCTCCAGATCCCATCGAACCAACCAGGCCAGCCTTCATTTGTCTCTGCTACTATCTTCAACCATTGCTCGTTCTGCAACTGCATCAGAATTAGACTCCATTCACGCGCTCATCAACAGCCATCAATCTCTCGACCGACTCCTCCACCTCACAACCCCGCTTTACCTCTCTCTCCCCACCACACACACACACACACCCAACACTGCAATCAAGATGGGCAGCCAAAAGCGGATAGCCAAGGTAAACACTGCACTGCGCATCCAAACCTCCATACCCCCTCAACTTCACCTACCAACCCCCCTCTCACCCTTAGACCCCCACTAACAATCCAAAAGGAACTCGCCGAACTCGCCGAATCCGCCCCCGAAGGCATAACCGTCAAGCTAGCCGACGAATCCAACCTCTACATCTGGAACGTCTACATGGAGGGACCCGAGAACTCGCCTTACCAGGTAAGCAGGCTCCAACCTCACCCAACCCTCACCCTATCCCTTCCCAAAAAAAAATCCCCCAGCCCCCACCACCCCCCCACAACTCCACAATCAACTAACCCCCCCTACCCTGGCCACCAGAACGGAACCTTCCACCTCACCCTCACCCTCCCAACCGAATACCCCTTCAAGCCGCCGACGGTCTCCTTCCGGACGAAAATCTACCACCCCAACGTCACCAACGACGACAAGGGGAGCATGTGCCTGGGGATGCTGCGGGCGGACGAGTGGAAGCCCAGCTCGCGCCTGGCGGCCGTGCTGCAGTTCGCGCGCCAGCTGCTGGCCGAGCCCATGCCGGACGACGCCGTCGAGGGCCGCATCGCCGAGCAGTTCAAGGGGGATTTCGCCCGGTACGAGGAGGTCGCGCGCGAGTGGACGCGGAAGTATGCTGTGCGGGGGTAGGGCGGGTTGGTGTACAGTACAGTACATACTTTGTCGATATGGTGGGATGGGATTGGGATATGTGTGGATCGGTGGTAGATTACTTTTAATATAAATATTTGTTTTCTTTTTTTTCTTGCTTGCTGTCGGGGGTTGGGGGTTATGATGGGGCTTCGTTCTTATAACGCGCGGGTTGTTGCGGTTTGTTTGCGTTCATGTGTTTGTATTGTCGGGTGCATTGTTGTGGATCAATAGATGCTTGCGTGGGGTGGATTTGGTTGTGTAGTTGTGATATGCCTGGTGTCTGAGGTTGCTTGGCTTGTGACGAGCAAGATTCTGGTGGATTGTGTTTTGAGCTCTACTAGATGCTTTCTATCCGGATGTAGCAGGATTAGTTCAAGGCTCTGGACGTATCACGCGATCCTCTATAGGCTACTGACCAGTTGATTCTGTCAGGACCCATACTGAGGATAGGCGTTTACGGAAGGTTAACATCTAGGTGGAGTAGCTACTCTACTACCCGTTTCTATAGAAGCACAAGCACCGAAAATGGAGTATCAGACAAATCGGCATGCACACCGAGAATCTTTCAGTCATATCCTCAGTCAGTCTAGCAATACCACAGATGAGCTCGATTGTCCTGGGGGCTAAAGCTGCTGATACGATTTGCTGTGCACGGATGGCCGCTCAAAGCAGTACAAAAGCAACCATGCATCTGACCCTATCTCAACCCATTAAATCCCACCGTGGTCCAGCCAAATTTCTCCAAACCAAAACTTCTACTATCTTGTTCGTGGGCATCACACCCCTGCACGAGATCTGGTTAATGTCGTCCCCCGGCGAAGATTACGGTAAATCAACTTCAAGATCGAATCGACTAATCTTCAAGCCCCCTTTCCAGGTTAGTAGCGCCAGGATACTAGGTACAGTACACTCCTCTTCTGTCAGCTACCAAGATGACGTTAGACCAACCATTCCAAGCCTCCATGTGCAGGATGCAGCAGGCCTAAAACAAAAATACGAGCGAGGCAGCAGATGCTGGGGGTCGATTGAGGCGGGGAAAGCACAGGCCTGGGTTGAGGGCTCGCTTCGTAGTAAGGGCGCTTGTTGGGAAAAGGCAATGTAGTGCACAGCCTTGGACACTGTCTCTGTTCGTCAATGCGCATCGGAGTATCGTGGTACCCTCAGTTTGCAGACTGAGCAATAACCGAAGTTACCGCTAGATCTTTGGGTCACATGGCTGAGCCAATATTGAACGGTGGTCAATGCGCGCTCAACCATACATTTGGATAGATTCTCGACTGCAATTGAGCTGGGCTGAGAAGTTGCCGGTGCCCTGCAAGTCGTCACGAACAATGACGCAGTGCTAAAAACGTGGTCGGTGGCCCGGGGAAATCGATGTTGCCCGGAGATTGAATGCTAATCTTAATTAATCCGGGCGACAAGATTGTCCTAATGGACACCAAATCGGATTAAGCGCCCAGCTCGGCGCCAGCGAGATGAGGGATCGGGCTCGACTATATTTAAATGGACGGCCGACACGTTCGTCATCGCCAGGACCCACCAGATGGCCGCATTGTCCGGATTCGGCGGGCGCCAGGGCTTGACACTATTGCCATGATTAGTGGGATCAGGGATCAATAACCGCGCGGTGGATGGTGGCCGTGAACGTGTCGGCGCCTTTCGTGGTTGACAGTAGCCTTGTCCCTGGTACGGGCAACAGTGAGGCTACTTTGACGCCATTCGCTGCTCAATTCGGAGTGGTGCTGCTGGTAGTAATGCAGAAAATTCTTCAGGCAAGGGTCTAGGCCGCAGCATCTCGGGGCTTTTACTTATAGAAACAGTAGAGATGGAGGCTCGTTGAATAAACGAACGGGAAGCGAGGCCAGTGATCCATGGAACGGTTATTAGCCGGGCACAAGTGGAGATGAAGTCAAGACTCAAGCGGGACAGTTTTGGCGTTTTCTTTTTCAAGGTTATTGAAGAAGACACCTGTGGCCTGCCGTTGACAACGTCAATGGGAGGAAAGCGGGCCCGGCGAGGAAGTTCTTGATGAGTTCATCTTGTTCTTGGTTCGTTCTGACTTGGCGACTAGAATTCCTGAAGCGGGATTAGTCCGGCCTTAGGTAGGAAGGGCGTCAACCTGAGGCTCCTCAGGCTCAGGTACGGCCGCAAGTGGAGATTTCATCACGGGACGATCGTCCAATTGCTGACGCGCCCCCACCTGACTCAGGAACAATAGAATGTCGCATCAATCACCTGAATCCCTTAGGATACTCCGAAGGGTCCGATGCCATGGTAGGATGGTGCAAGATGCACTGCAGACTTATCAAGTGTCCTCGCTAGAGGCTCATCTCCATTTCCGCAGATGACCTCTAAGTCAATCAACAAAAGTCCAAAGCCAAAGCCAAAGCCAAAGCCACTCCGGGAGTGACCCGTCAGTTCCTGCGGTCGAGAGACGGCAGGCTGGGCGAGCCACGGCGAACTTTGAAGCTTCCGCGAGTGGGTGGGCGCAAAGGGGAGACGGCCGGAGTCTGACTGAAACCAAGGCGTCTCCACCGGGTACGAACCATACCAACGGTAATTTCGGTAAATTTGCCAGTTTCTTCATCGGCCAGCAACCAAAGAGGTCATCAGAGGTCATCAGAGGTCATCACACAAAACCGGTTTCTGTTTTGGGGGGGCATCATCAGATCTGTCTGTCCATGACAGAACAACCAACACCGTTGAGATTGTTAGCATCGGATCTGTAATCGGGTCGGATCCTTCCTAACTTTCTCCGGGGGCGCGGCAGTGCACACTAACCATGCAGCCTGCCTGCAGCAGCTGCAGGTCAGTCTGTGACTGAGTGACCTGTCAGCACAGCAGGGGCAATTGATATGATATGATAGATTGTTTGTCGGCAGTAGGCTATCCATTGTCGACTGATCAGTCCACTGAAGGGGGGTTTCTAGGTTGGTGTTTCTAGTCTTTGGTGCAACCCCTTGTGCAGCAGCAACCCAGTGCAATCAATGTAATCAATATCAAACCCCAAGTGTAGTAAGTTGGACTGATCTCATCCTGGCGTCAGTCTGAAACCCATGCCCAAGAAAAGGACGAAAAGAACCGGATTAACGAGGTTGAGAAGCTAAAATAAAATACATCAACGGTAACTGCTCAGTATAACTTCTTACAAGGCTAAGCCCGACAGGGTCTTTCTTCCAATTCGAGACCTGCGCTAGCCCCGATCAAGCTCTGCC
Source organism: Aspergillus aculeatinus CBS 121060 (assembly GCF_003184765.1). Lineage (NCBI taxonomy): Eukaryota > Fungi > Ascomycota > Eurotiomycetes > Eurotiales > Aspergillaceae > Aspergillus > Aspergillus aculeatinus. Next base: position 3,941 of record NW_020291568.1, on the reverse strand, counting down.
GTCTTTTTTTTTCCCCTTTTCCCTTTCGGTTCGATGTTTCGTTCTCTGTTCTCTCGCTCTCTCGCTCTGTCTTCGGCCATTCTCACCACACCCGTGACCTCTTTTATTACTCTTCCCCCCCCCCCC